>NW_028259461.1:4379152-4431062 GCF_056163025.1 Triticum urartu | reverse complement strand
CCGGGACCTAGAAATTCATTTCGTACAATTGAACCTTTTCAAACTGTTTCTTTTTGAGAACCAAAAAAACTTGTGCCAAAATAACGGATGCGAAGAAGAACAAAAGGCCTTGGACACGTAATGGATCCTGAAGCACGATTTCTGCGTCCCCCTGACCAAAACCTCCCACATTAGGATTGCTTGTTAATGGTTGATCAAGCTTGATGGATTCCCCCTCTGAAACAAGAAGTTCTGGTCCGGGAGGTATAATATCAATCACTTGGCGTCCATCTGATGCATCAACTATGGATATTTCATACCCCCCCTTTTCTTTACGTAGTATTTTTCTTACTATACCTGTTGACGTAGCATTATAGACTGTATTGTTACTCTTGCTACCATCAGGATAGATCTGTCCTCTTCCTCGGTTTCCCCCTACATATATGGGATATTTTAAGAAATGAGCATCTTTCTTCGTAGCAGGATCAGGGGAAAGAATGGGAAAGACAATTTCACTATATTTCTTACCGGGAACAGGGCCTATCACAAGAATGTTTTTTTTATCGGGACGATAACTCTGAAAAGCAAGATTTCCTATCTTTTCTTTTAACTCAGGGGAAATACGATCGGGCGGCGCTAATTCGAATCCCTCGGGCAAAATAAGAACAGCACCTACATTCAACCCTCCCTTTTTTCCATTAGCAAGAACTTGTTTCAATTGCATATCATAAGGAATTCGAAGAACTGCTTCAAATACAGTATCGGGAAGCACAGCTTGGGGAACTTCAATATCGACGGGCTTGCTAGCTAAATGGCAATTGGCACATACAATTCGTCCAGTTGCTTCTCGTGGGTTTTCATAACCCTGCTGCGCAAAAATGGGATATGCATTTGAAATAGATGTCCGAGTTATTACGTATATCATGATCGATACAGAAATCGATCGAGTTATCTGTTCCTTTACCCAAGAAAAAGTATTTCTATTTTCCATGTCCAATCGCAGATCCCAGAATTTCTACAATAAATTAGATAGGTAGCTAAGCTAATCTAGTTCCCTATACACGAATCTGTTGTCATTCTACTGCAACAGTTGTACTGCAATGATGAATACCTTAAAGTAGGTATAAATAGAAAGAATTTTGCTAAAATGGAAAAGGGCTTTCTTTCTAAAAAAAGATGCTTGCTAATTTGATTAATATTAATATCGGGAGATCAAATGAATTTATGCTTCACTAATTGAATGATAAATGACTACAAGCGAAGGAGATAGACGATTTAAACAAAAAAAGACCCAAAATTTCAAACATGTATCTAGAATTACTGGAAAACTACAAACAAAAATAGTGAAAATAAGCTCGTTAGGAGCCCATCCAAAATCGTTGTAGACCCAACGAATTACTAGTTCCCAACCACGGGTGGAGTGAAATCCAACAAAAAAATCAGTAACTAAAAGAATAAAAAAAGCTTTTATTGAGTCATTTAAATTATAGAAGAATTCCTGAACCCAAGAATTCAAAATGACAAGTTCCTCTTTACCCAGAAAAAAAGAACCACTTAGAATAGCCAAACAGATTATATTTGTCGAGAAATGCAAAATGGTATGGAGATGATCCTCATTATTTATTTTGACCCATTGTATTATTTCCTTGTGTATTCCTGTAGGAGGTTTTTGTACATGTGTCTTTAGTTTCCCTTTTATCATCTCGTCCAAGAGAGAAAGTTCTTCTAATTCTATGAATCTTTCTAGAATCCTTTTCTCTTGAATATCAGTTAAGAGAGTTTCGGATTGCCTGGTATTCCACCAATTCTTAATCCAAAGTTCCAGACATTTGTTAAATGAGGAAGAGACCCCCCAAGGCAAAAGTACGATAAATACAAGATATAGTAAAGAAGGCAATGCTTTCTTTTTTTTCATTTTTGATCTGTAAATGGAGTTGTTAATGAATATGCTTCATTCGCTGACTCTATTCCATTCCCTGACTCTATATGATGATATTTCTATTTCATGATATTTCTATTTCTTTGAAGCAAAAACTCTATAGGTTTGATACCCTGTATCTATTCTTCTTTTTTGTATATTAGTTATTAGTGGAATTTCAGTGCATTGGGTTCTTTCTTAGATCTAGATGGAATGAAATAGTGAAATAGAATAAAAAAAAAGCCCTTTCGGATGAAAAAGGAAGAATAGTATGCGATATATCTAACTTGGATAAAAAAAAATTAAAAGCAAATTTCTCTTATCCTCGTTTGTTCCTTCCTTTAGATAAATACTTAAAAATCCCCTTACAATAACAAATCCAATTTAGAAGGGACTTCCTCCCTGTGTTGAGAAAACTTTTCTTCTTCCAATTCTTCTTTTCTTCATTCAACTCAGTTCAAAAAAGATACCTCAAAATACTTCAATTGGTACGCGCAAGAAATAGGCCAATTCGGCAGCTTTTTGTTCAATTTCTCGTGGAGTAAAAAATTTATCATCAGTACGAGTCAAGGGAATGATCCCCTGGCCCCGGATTTCCATATAAAGAATACGACGAGGATAAAGACCCTCTTTAACCTGAATTCTAATTGATTGGATATCCCGCATAAGGAATCGAAGGAAGACGCGACGTTTTATTCCAGGGAATCCCCAACGAAAAATGCACACTATTCCCTCTTTTCTATCGAATCGGTCATAACCACTACCTACATTCCACAAAATAGTACACCACAAGTAGGAGCTAATGAATAGGCCTGCGATTCCGTAGAAAGACATCACGACCCCCTGCGGAAAAAAAAGAATTTCTTGAGATGGAAGTATAGATATAATATTCTTACCAAGATAACTGGAAATCCCAACCGATAAGAATCCTAGTGAACCTAGAAAAAGAATACAGGCCCAGAAAAAATTACCCCTTTTTCGAGAACCTTTTAGAAGTTCTACCCATATGTGTTCTGATCGCCAATTCATATTAGATATACTAAATCCAGCAGCGGTCGATTGAAATTGAGAGAATAAGCTAAATAATTTTGACTTTACTTTTTTTGATTCTGAAATCGCCTTCAGCAACTAGTACTCCTGTGAAATAATAGGTTAGATACATTGACTTTCTATTCAAAAAATATTCGTTGATTCAATTAAAATAAATAAAATAAAACTCGCTATACCTGGCTCTGCATATTCATGCATTTATGCTCGTAGCCTATATCCGCATCCATAACCGTTTTTCATTTGTGTGTAGAAAGTGTGTGTAGAAAAAGCCACATACCCTACCATATTATATTACTTACACTAAAAAATACTAGACAATCTTATTTTTTTGCACATAAAGAAATAAAGAAGTCATTGCAATTGCCGGAAATACTAAGCCTACTAAAGGCACGAAAATAGAAGGTAAGTTTAAATCCGTCATGGAATAGGTGTCTCAATTCAAATTTACTATTTCTATCTAGTCGAAAAATATCTTAAGATTCTTATGATATAATTAAGTATATCTATTATAAGGAATATTGACTATTGTATTGTATTTTTTATTTTTAGTTTGAAAAATATTCTGTAAAAAAAATGAAAGGATAATAAGAAAATTCCAAAAAAGGAGAACTAATTAAAAAGATTTTATTTTGATTTTCCCATCCTCATGGCCTTTCTATCTTTCTAATCTAATTTGAAATTGGATTCAAAAGAAAGCGGTTAGAATTTACTTCCTGCATACATACTTCTCTAGAAGCGCATACAATAATGCGTGGTAAAGGCGGAAAAATAGTATATTCAATCAAAATCAAAGGGCAAATTATCTTACCTACTATAGATCCCCTACTACCCTCTTAGACTTTAAAAGGCGATATACCACCCAAAGAAAGGGTATGAAAATGCCGGGTGGAGTTAGCTTTTCGACGAAGACCTGTCCCGTGCAGCGAAGCCCTGTTAGTAAGACCCCCCGCAATAATGGATTATAGAAGAATATTATTCCAAATACTCCTCTGGACGCATATAGTAGCATTGCGATTCCGAATCTTTTTTATTTATGAATATGAACAGAAAAAATTCATTGTATCGTTGGGTCGGAGCGGAGGTTTGGTCCAGAAAAATTAGAAACAAAACGTCTACTCTACCGCATTGAAGTCTATAGCGCTGTATTTCCACGAAAGTATAATTCTTACCATCAGGATACGATCCTTTCTTTTGAACTAAACGTCTCTACGATGGGTCCAGGTTCTATGTCCAATCCCAAATCAAGGATTTCTCGCTCTTGATCGGAGTCATAAACTAAAAAAAAACTACCTTTTTATCCTTTTTCTCAAGGTTATAGAAAACTTCCTTATCTAGTTCTAGCATTTTGAAAAAAAAAAAATGCTTCTTTTTTTACACACAGTTCGAGTCACTTGTTGACTCACGATTACGCCTGTTAAAAGTTTCAAACGTCCTCTTTTTTGAAATTGAAAGAGAGTCCTATAAAAAGGTCTAACTTCCAAACTATGTCTTTTTTCATTCATTCTCCTTTAGTTTTTTTCTCTATCTAGAAGTGGAATAGAATAACCCGGTTGAAGGGTAATGATCATACGTCTGTAATGCATTGTATGGCCCAGAATAGGTCCTATTCTTCTACCTTTTCCAGGTAGTCGATGGCTATTCACAGCTACCACCTTAACACCAAAGAAGAGTTCGACCCAATGCTTTATTTCTGTCTTAGTGAATCCCGATTCGACATTAAAAGTATATTGATTCTTTCCCAATAAACGAAGACTTTTTTCTGTAAATACTGCGTATTTGATTCCATTATCATTATCATATGATAATACTATATTTTATTATTTTATTATTTTATTTGTATTTCTTTATTGTATTATACCTTAATATATATATTCTAGATATATAGAATAGACGAATCTCAATTTGTCAAGTCTCATGATCATATCATGATCTATTTTTATTCGGCTCAATCTTTTTTTTCTAAAAAAGATTGAGCCGAGTTTAATTGCAATCAATTAGAAGAATAAAGAAGAATTACTGCATTTCATAACTGATTTTTTTCTCTTTTTATTTCGTTTCTTTTTTATTTATACCTTCTTTATCTTTAGTTTTATCTAGTTAATCAATAGTATCTACCGGCTCGAACTCGAATTTGATCGCCTTCCATACTTCACAAGCTGCGGCTAGTTCAGGACTCCATTTGCAAGCTGCTCGGATAATTTCATTACCTTCGCGAGCAAGATCGCGCCCTTCGTTACGAGCTTGTACACAGGCTTCTAAAGCCACTCGATTAGCTGCTGCACCAGGTGCATTTCCCCAAGGATGTCCTAAAGTTCCTCCACCAAATTGTAATACAGAATCGTCCCCAAAGATTTCGGTCAGAGCTGGCATATGCCAAACATGAATACCACCTGAAGCTACCGGTATAACACCTGGCATGGATACCCAGTCCTGAGTGAAAAAGATACCGCGAGCACGATCTTTTTCAATAAAATCATCGCGCAATAAATCAACAAAACCTAAAGTCATTTCGCGTTCCCCTTCTAACTTACCTACTACTGTACCGGAGTGGATATGATCTCCCCCAGACATACGCAATGCTTTAGCTAATACACGGAAATGCATACCATGATTTTTCTGTCTATCAATAACTGCATGCATTGCACGGTGAATGTGAAGAAGTAGGCCATTGTCGCGGCAATAATGAGCCAAAGTAGTATTTGCGGTGAATCCCCCAGTTAAGTAGTCATGCATTACAATAGGAACCCCTAATTCTCTTGCAAATACAGCTCTCTTAATCATTTCTTCACATGTACCCGCAGTCGCATTCAAGTAATGCCCCTTGATTTCACCGGTTTCGGCCTGTGATTTATAAATAGCTTCGGCACAAAAGACAAAACGGTCTCTCCAGCGCATAAATGGTTGTGAGTTTACGTTTTCATCATCTTTGGTAAAATCAAGTCCACCACGTAGACACTCATAACACGCTCTACCATAATTTTTTGCGGATAATCCCAATTTTGGTTTAATAGTACATCCCAATAAAGGACGACCGTACTTGTTCAACTTATCTCTTTCAACTTGGATACCATGAGGCGGGCCTTGGAAAGTTTTTGAATAAGTAGGGGGAATTCGTAGATCCTCCAAACGTAGAGCACGTAGGGCTTTGAAACCAAATACGTTACCTACAATGGAAGTAAACATGTTAGTAACGGAACCCTCTTCAAATAGGTCTAATGGATAAGCTACATAACAGATCCATTGGTTGTCTTCCCCAGCAACAGGCTCGATGTGATAGCATCGTCCTTTGTAACGATCAAGACTGGTAAGTCCATCAGTCCAAACAGTTGTCCATGTACCAGTAGAAGATTCGGCAGCTACTGCAGCCCCTGCTTCTTCGGGCGGAACCCCAGGCTGAGGACTTACTCGGAATGCTGCCAAGATATCAGTATCCTTAGTTTCATACTCTGGGGTGTAGTAAGTCAATTTATAATCTTTAACACCAGCTTGAAATCCAACACCTGCTTTAGTTTCTGTTTGTGGTGACATAAGTCCCTCCCTATAACTCTTGAATTAAGAATTCTCACAATAACAGGGTCTACTCGATGTTAATTAGGCGTAAATGAAACTTTAGCAAAAATCTCGTAAAACAAAAAGGATATTCAATTAATATAATATCAACTCATTAAAGAAAATTGAGGGCATGCTTAGGTTAATGAATATGTTTCATTCATATATAATGCGTACACCCTGTGTATGTTCTATCCTATAGGAATTCCAATATAGGAATTCGATAGGAATTGAGTTGTTGTTATGGTAAGTTAACACGGTTCGTTATTAAACCATGGATTTGATTTACCAAATCCATAATTATTGTATACTCTTTGATAGATATAGCGCAACCCAAATTAATTCCTAATCCTTATTTTACAAGTTCTTAATAGTTCTCTTTTCTTATTTTGAATGCAAATACCTAACTAAATACTAATAAAATTCTTTGTTGACAGCAATCTATGCTTCACAGTAGTATATATTTTGTATATCGAAGTCCTAGATAGGAAAGTAGAGTAGGCACAGATCCTCCACAAAAGGCAAAATGTATATGAAAAAAAAGATTGATTGAACTTTCCAATGGACTCATTCCATGAGTAAACGATTGAATGGGATTCGCTTGGGCAACGAAATCAAGTCCTGGTCCCCTTTTCTCTCTTATTGAATTAACTAATTCATTTCCTTTTTACTTTTGGATTTTTTTTGATTTGATTTGGCATTATTCAACAATAAAAAAAGAAAAATTTCGACAAATTCCTTTTTTTTAATTATGTGATAATTATGAGAACCAATCCTACTACTTCTCCTCCCGGGGTTTCCACAATTGAAGAAAAAAGTACAGGTCGTATCGATCAAATTATTGGACCCGTGCTGGATGTCACTTTTCCCCCAGGCAAGTTACCTTATATTTATAACGCTTTGGTAGTCCAGAGTAGAGACACTGCCGATAAGCAAATTAATGTGACTTGTGAGGTACAACAATTATTAGGAAATAATCGAGTTAGAGCTGTAGCTATGAGTGCTACGGACGGGTTGATGAGAGGAATGGAAGTGATTGACACGGGAGCTCCTCTCAGTGTTCCGGTCGGTGGAGCTACTCTCGGACGAATTTTCAACGTTCTTGGGGAGCCTGTTGACAATTTGGGTCCTGTAGATAGTAGTGCAACGTTCCCTATTCATAGATCTGCGCCTGCCTTTATCGAGTTAGATACGAAATTATCCATCTTTGAAACAGGTATTAAGGTCGTCGATCTTTTAGCTCCTTATCGACGTGGAGGAAAAATAGGACTATTTGGGGGGGCTGGAGTAGGTAAAACAGTACTGATCATGGAATTAATCAATAACATTGCTAAAGCTCATGGGGGCGTATCCGTATTCGGTGGAGTAGGGGAACGGACTCGTGAAGGAAATGATCTTTATATGGAAATGAAGGAATCCGGAGTAATTAATGAAAAAAATATTGAGGAATCAAAGGTAGCTCTAGTCTATGGCCAAATGAATGAACCACCGGGAGCTCGTATGAGAGTTGGTTTAACTGCCCTAACTATGGCGGAATATTTCCGAGATGTTAATAAGCAAGACGTGCTTTTATTTATCGATAATATCTTTCGTTTTGTTCAAGCAGGATCAGAGGTATCCGCTTTATTAGGGAGAATGCCCTCCGCAGTGGGTTATCAACCTACTCTTAGTACAGAAATGGGTTCTTTGCAAGAAAGAATTGCTTCTACTAAAAAGGGATCTATAACTTCGATTCAAGCAGTTTATGTACCTGCAGACGATTTGACCGACCCTGCCCCTGCCACAACATTTGCACATTTGGATGCTACTACCGTACTTTCCAGAGGATTAGCTTCCAAGGGTATTTATCCAGCAGTAGATCCTTTAGATTCAACCTCGACTATGTTACAGCCTCGGATCGTTGGCAACGAACATTATGAAACTGCGCAAAGAGTTAAGGAAACTTTACAACGTTACAAAGAACTTCAGGACATTATCGCAATTCTTGGCTTGGATGAATTATCGGAAGAGGATCGTTTAACTGTAGCAAGAGCAAGAAAAATTGAGCGTTTCTTATCACAACCGTTCTTTGTGGCAGAAGTTTTTACTGGTTCTCCAGGAAAGTATGTTGCTCTTGCGGAAACTATTAGGGGATTTCAACTAATCCTTTCCGGAGAATTAGACGGCCTACCTGAACAGGCTTTTTATTTGGTGGGTAACATCGATGAAGCTAGCACGAAAGCTATAACCTTAGAAGAGGAGAACAAATCGAAGAAATGAAATTAAATCTTTATGTACTGACTCCTAAGCGAATTATTTGGGATTGTGAAGTGAAAGAAATCATTTTATCCACTAATAGTGGCCAAATTGGCGTATTACCAAACCACGCCCCCATTAACACAGCAGTAGATATGGGTCCTTTGAGAATACGCCTCCTCAACGACCAATGGTTAACAGCGATTCTGTGGAGCGGTTTTGCGAGAATAGTTAATAATGAGATCATCATTTTAGGAAATGATGCGGAACTGGGTAGTGATATTGATCCGGAAGAAGCTCAAAAGGCACTTGAAATAGCCGAAGCTAACTTGAGTAAAGCTGAGGGTACGAAAGATTTGGTTGAAGCGAAGCTCGCTCTCAGACGAGCTAGGATACGAATCGAGGCTGTCAATTGGATTCCCCCATCCAATTGAAGACAATCCAGTGGTTTATAGTTGATACAAAGAAAAAGGGAAGAGGGGTAGAAAAAGTTATTAGATAGCGAAGCGAAGTAAGTCCAATGCTATCTAGTAATTTTTCTACCTACTTACCTACTATTGGATTTGAACCAATGACTCCCGCCGTATGAAAGCAATACTCTAACCACTGAGTTAAGTAGGCAATTTATCACCACAAAGGAAGACCCATTACTTCGATCGATTATATATTGAATCCCTTTTCTAAGCAATACCGCTCTGTTATTGGTCTGTTATATACTAAATACTAAACTAAATACTAAACAGATACAGATCAAAGGGGTATCCTCTGGCATTAGAAAATATTCATCTTGACAAGAAATTATCTATATGTTAAGATATCTCTGATAAGGGCTATAGCTCAGTTCGGTAGAGCAACTCGTTTACACGTGCGCCAATGCTTTTCAAAGGAGCTTATTATGCAATGAACATAATCGATCTTATTGCAAAATCAATGTCTTACTTCATAGATTCGAGAGAATAGGAGAACAGTAGCCTGACAAACAGTCGGTTCAGTCCGATTCAGGTGCCAATTCAGGTGCCTAATCAAATAGAACCCTTATGGATTTGCTAGTTGATAAGGTAAATATCCAGCCCACTAAATGCTAGGCGTAATGAGGATAAGGGCCTCCAAAAAACTTCTTTTCGTTCTATGAACTTTAAGGTGTATGAAGTCTCATAGTTAACTCTTGCAGTGGAACGATAGAGACTCCATTTCACTTAGGTTGATTTAATTTAGACCGGAGGCAGACCTAAGTCAAGGTAATCCTCCTTTGAAACACTTTGGTATTGCTCCTAGATAGATCATAATACAAAAAATCAATCAGAGCACAGGGAGCCATCTCATTATCTTTCCGTAAAGAAAAACTATGGTGGACTAACTGATCTTTAAATCAGTTTATGAAAGAGCCCAATGCAAAAAAATGCATGTTGGGTCTTTGAAACAGTTCAAATCATTTCGATAATAATCCGTTTGATCTGTTTTACCGAGAAGGTCTACGGTTCGAATCCGTATAGCCCTAATATGCCCTTTTTTAGATTTTAGGATCTCTATCCTATGTTTTCTTTAGTTTAGTATAGTTTTCATTTTCTCATTAGTATTTGTTTATAGACTGGATAGGCGCCTGCGACATAGAATAGAGATAAAAGCATTACCAAAGGCTCATTCATCGAAAATCAAAATCATACAGACAGGAAAAGAAAAACGAATTTCTATCAAATCAATAGAAGAAAGGATCCTTTCCCTGATTTGAATCCCGTCCTCCTTCAAATAGGATATCTCTAGACTTCCCTATAATAACTGCAATGATTTTATCCATTTTGCGAATTCCTACTTTGTTTTAAGTATATTTATTACTTTGTTTATAGATACATTATGTAAATTGATCAACTTTAAATAGAAAAAATAAAGTAAAGAGTAAATAAGAAAACAGAATATTCTGTCTCATAGTTCTGAAATAGAGTTCTTTATTTTTATTTTATAGTATTACTTCTCATTAATTATACTGCATAGATTAGTCCTACTATCTTAATTAGGTTCTAATTTAGTAGTATTCTCATTTTTATTTAATAGTCTCTTATTATTTTATTATTAAATATTAAATAAAGGATAGAGCTATTCTTTTTTCTAGAGATTCTAGAGAAAGCGAGACAAAGTGAAACGAGAAAGTTTTCTTTATATAAGAATTAGATCTACATACACCATATCTAAATAGAATGGAAATCCAAAAGAAAGGGAGTTGGGATTCCATTGGATGAATCTTTAAAGAAGATGCAGCACAGAGGAAACAAAGGCTAAACTTAAACTAAGCGCTTTTGTTTGAACAAAAAAGATTCTTGTTTCACCGAGGAAAAGAGAGAAGTTCTGGATAAATTGACAATGCTGAATTGAATTGACTAATTTAAGTTCCGCCTATTCCACATTAATGGGAGTACATTATGTTTCTGCTTCACGAATATGATATTTTTTGGACATTTCTAATAATAGCAAGCCTTATTCCTATTTTGGCATTTTCGATTTCAGGACTTTTAGCCCCGGTTAGTGAAGGACCAGAGAAGCTTTCTAGTTATGAATCGGGTATAGAACCCATGGGAGGGGCTTGGGTACAATTCCGAATACGCTATTATATGTTTGCGCTCGTTTTTGTTGTTTTTGATGTGGAAACCGTCTTTCTATACCCTTGGGCAATGAGTTTCGACGTATTGGGTGTATCCGTTTTTATCGAAGCTTTGATTTTCGTGCTTATCTTAGTTGTTGGTTTAGTTTATGCATGGCGAAAAGGAGCCTTGGAATGGTCTTAACTGAATATTTAGACAAAAAAAAAGAAGGAAAAGATTCTATTGAGACAGTTATGAATTTGATTGAGTTTCCCTTACTTGACCAAACAAGTTCCAATTCTGTTATTTCAACTACACCAAATGATCTTTCGAATTGGTCAAGACTCTCCAGTTTATGGCCCCTTCTATACGGTACCAGTTGTTGTTTCATTGAATTTGCTTCATTAATAGGCTCACGATTCGACTTTGATCGTTATGGATTGGTACCAAGATCAAGTCCTAGGCAAGCAGACCTAATTTTAACAGCCGGTACGGTAACAATGAAAATGGCTCCCTCTTTAGTGAGATTATACGAGCAAATGCCTGAACCAAAATACGTCATTGCTATGGGAGCCTGTACTATTACAGGGGGAATGTTCAGTACGGATTCCTATAGTACTGTTCGGGGAGTTGATAAGTTAATTCCTGTGGATGTCTACTTGCCGGGCTGCCCACCTAAACCGGAGGCAGTTATAGATGCCCTAACAAAACTTCGTAAGAAGATATCGCGAGAAATAGTTGAGGATCAAACTCTATCTCAAAATAAAAATAGATGTTTTACTACCAGTCACAAGCTTTATGTTAGGCGCAGTACTCATACAGGAACTTATGAGCAAGAATTGCTCTATCAATCACCATCTACATTAGATATATCTTCTGAAACTTTTTTCAAATCCAAAAGTTCAGTACCTTCCTACAAATTAGTGAATTAGGAGAGGGGCTCTTTTGTGTAGAAAAATAAAAAGCAGGGCAATCTTTCAAACTTGCATCCGAAATGTGAAATATTTATACAAAGAGGGAGAGATGAAGACAATGCAGCAGGGTTGGTTATCTAATTGGCTAGTCAAACATGAGGTGGTTCATAGATCTTTGGGCTTTGATCACCGAGGAATAGAGACTTTACAAATAAAAGCAGGGGATTGGGATTCCATTGCTGTCATTTTATATGTATATGGTTACAATTATTTACGCTCCCAATGTGCTTATGATGTAGCACCCGGTGGATCTTTAGCTAGCGTGTATCATCTTACGAGAATACAATATGGTATAGATAATCCAGAAGAAGTCTGCATAAAAGTCTTTGCCCAAAAGGATAATCCTAGAATTCCGTCTGTCTTCTGGATTTGGAGAAGTGCCGATTTTCAAGAACGCGAATCTTATGATATGGTGGGAATCTCTTATGATAATCATCCGCGCCTTAAACGTATCCTAATGCCTGAAAGTTGGATAGGCTGGCCCTTACGTAAGGATTATATAACCCCCAATTTTTATGAAATACAAGATGCTCATTGAATGATAAGAAATTCATGCTCACTTATACAACACAACTCCAGATTTTATTCAAGTCAAGGAATATTTTTAGGTTCTTTTCCTAGATGAAACGGAATACCTATTTATAATTAATTCCTAATTATACAAAAGCATTCCAGATAGACTGAGCAAAAAAAGGGTTTCATTTGGATTCCCCTATTTTGAAAATCGCATATTAATTTCCTTCATATGAACAGAAAAATAGGATGACTCAAAGAAGTTCTCTACCAGGAACTTTGTACCGCGCACATTACTTAGCACAACTAGGAAAATAAGATAAGATAAAGATAAGCAAGACTAAAAAAATATTCGTCGGAATAGCGGA
This sequence comes from Triticum urartu, assembly GCF_056163025.1. Taxonomy (NCBI): domain Eukaryota; kingdom Viridiplantae; phylum Streptophyta; class Magnoliopsida; order Poales; family Poaceae; genus Triticum; species Triticum urartu. The sequence continues at coordinate 4,417,903 of NW_028259461.1, read as the reverse complement.
ATACAAAATTAAGAAACGCAAAAAAATAAAGGGGAATCTCACCCCCTTCTTTATCATAAAGAAAAGATATATTTTAAAACTTCTTTAAAAAGAAAAAGAAGTGCCTCTATATTTATATTATAGATTTATCCACTTAGATGAATAAATATTATTAATGAATATGTATCACAATCCATCTCGAGGTATTTGGATCAATACCTATTCGGTGGATCTTTTTTTTTTTTTTCTCTGCCAGGAACCAGATTTGAACTGGTGACACGAGGATTTTCAGTCCTCTGCTCTACCAACTGAGCTATCCTGACCTTTTCTTGTGCATCATCCTAGTAGAGTATTTGTATCTATGTCAATTAAAAGGACTAAAAATTAATTAAAGTATTTCAAATTTTAAATTTGAAAATGGGGGGGGTAGTCCTATGCATTGTGCATGGTTTACTTAAATAAAACTTAAAAATAGAGTGAATAACCAAGATTTCTTGCCGATACTCTAATAAAAAAGAAATCTATTCAATGAATAGGATAAGATCCATTGAGTTCTCTTCGCATTCCTTTGTGAAAGAGTAGAATGAGAAAGCTAATGAATCTTAAACCCATTGCATTGATAAAAAGAAAAAAAAGTGCATTGATAAAAAGAAAAAAAAAAAGAGGATAAATAATAATAATATAGTATAGTTAGGGAATAAAAGAGGATTTGGGGATAGAGGGACTTGAACCCTCACAACTTATAAAGTCGACGGATTTTCCTTTTACTAGAAATTTCATTGTTGTCAGTATTGACATGTAGAATGGGACTCTCTCTTTGTCCTCGTCCGATTAATCCACTTTTTTAAAGATCTCGAAAACTTTGAATTTTAATTGAAGAATTTGATTATTCAATATTCGATTGGAGTGGATTCACAATAATGAAAAAAAAAAATTATGATATGAGTTTTTTATTTCATAATCATTATCATTTCTAATTTCATTTTTAAAAAAGATAAAGAACCTATATTATAATTAGAATATAATATGAGTTCTGTGATTAATCGTTTGCTATGTCAGTATCTATACGTGTTTATTAAATGTATAAGGTATAAAACCCCTCTTTCTCTAATTTAGAACTAGAAGGAATTCCACTAACAACACAACGTAATTAACTCGATTCGTTAGAACAGCTTCCATTGAGTCTCTGCACCTATCCTTTTCCTTTGTATTCTAGTTCGAGAACCCCTTGTTTTCTCAAAACACGGATTTGGCTCAGGATTGCCCTTTTTTAATTCCAGGGTTTCTCTGAATTTGGAAGTTACCACTTAGCAGGTTTCCATACCAAGGCTCAATACAATCAAGTCCGTAGCGTCTACCGATTTCGCCATATCCCCATTTCCCTCTTCTTTGAGACCAGGATTCCTTGTGTAATTTCATCCATCTCTTAGTTTTTTTTTTGAATCATTGAGTTCATCACTCAACGTAGTCTAGCAGTTCAGTTCGACTCTATTTGAGAGACCTCGCTTGCTTATTGCAATTCAGAATTGAATTGATTCTATCCTTGATGTATTTGCAATTCAATCCGAATCAATATATCCAAAAGTTTTTATCTCCCCCACCTCCCGTCTTACTTTTTTATAGTATTCAAAATTATACTATAACGCTTGATATTTATTCTTTTTTTCTAATCAGAATTAGCAATTTTATTTACTCTGACTCTATGTTCCCCTTAGTGAAATATTAATCCTCAAATTATTAACAAATAATAAAGTCTATAATGATCGAATGAAAATACCAATAAATTCTATAATTTTATTTTTTAATATCCTATAGTTAAGCATATCAAGCTAACTTTATCTTTAAGAAGTTTTAGTATTTTTTTATTTTTATAAGTATAACTTCAAATTTAGAACTAGTTAATAGCTAAGATTAATAACTAATATCTGAGATTTTACGGATTTCCTATACTATACCTATTTCTATTTGTTACACTATTTCCGTTATGTAAGCCCACTTAGCTCAGAGGTTAGAGCATCGCATTTGTAATGCGAGGGTCATCGGTTCAAATCCGATAGTCGGCTTTTTTTTCTCTATCGATGTTCTACGAACAAGAATCTCTTTTTTTCCGAATTAAATGGAGAATCCAGGATCTTTTATGTTTTTTACCTTACAATTTTGCTAGATACAAAACAATAAAATAAATAATATATATACAAAAAAAAAAGATTTTGATGAAATTCCATTTTTTGGGGTACTTTAGTTGATTTTACTCTGTTTATCCTGTAGTTTAATTCAGTTTTAATTTCGATGTATTCTGTAATGTAAATACAATGAAATTAATTGTGTAAAATGAAATTTCAATAAAATAAAAAAAGGAGTCTTCATGTCCCGTTATCGAGGACCTCGTTTAAAAAAAATACGCCGTCTGGGAGCTTTACCAGGACTCACTAGAAAAACACCTAAATCCGGAAGTAATCTTAAAAAAAAATTCAATTCTGGGAAAAAGGAGCAATATCGTATTCGTCTTCAAGAAAAACAGAAATTGCGTTTTCATTATGGTCTGACAGAACGACAATTACTTAGATATGTACATATCGCTGGAAAAGCAAAAAGGTCAACAGGCCAGGTTTTACTACAATTACTTGAAATGCGTTTGGATAATATCCTTTTTCGATTGGGTATGGCTTCAACCATTCCTGGGGCCCGCCAATTAGTCAACCATAGACATATTTTAGTTAATGGTCGTATAGTCAATATACCAAGTTTTCGTTGCAAACCCCGAGATATTATTACTACGAAAGATAACCAAAGATCAAAAGGTCTGGTTCAAAATTATATTGCTTCATCGGACCCGGGGAAATTGCCAAAGCATTTGGCGATTGACACGTTGGAATATAAAGGACTAGTAAATAAAATCCTAGATAGGAAGTGGGTCGGTCTCAAAATAAATGAGTTGTTAGTTGTAGAATATTACTCTCGTCAGACTTGAACTTAACGAAAAAAGGAAAGGTTCATAGAATTTTCTTCCCCTTCCCCTTTCCCCGAACTAAATCGCCCTAAGACCATTACCATTAATTTGTATTTTCCCATCAACTAGCTAAAATTGATTAACCCTAGGATTAGGATCCTTTTTTCTTTTTTCCTCTATGTGTATTTTACATACCACAGTAATTTGCTATAGAGAATTTCTAATTTCTATTAAATCAAAATAAGATAATATAAGATATTATATTATTGCTGGAAAAAATTGTTATTTGATTTGATACATTGTGATCCTTAACGTTGATGAATTAAGAAAAACGGAAAGAGAGGGATTCGAACCCTCGGTAAACAAAAGTCTACATAGCAGTTCCAATGCTACGCCTTGAACCGCTCGGCCATCTCTCCTACATAACTTATTATGGAAAATAAACTGAGTGAATAGCGAGTTTTCTTATTCCTGCAGTACAGGTACAACCGCAACCACTCGGGGGTTCCATAGTTCTATTGGAAAAATTCCTTTTGATCTAAGTGGAAGGATACAGGATTTTTTACTAGAAATTGCGCTCGCTATAAAATAAAAGTTTTAATTTGGGTTTTCCCGCAACTAAAGAAAAAGAAAATGGAAGAATTCTTCTTATTGCATAATAAAATAAAGAAACCTTAGAATTCCGTTTGCATAAGATACGCTACACCATACTATCGAAATCAAAAATAGGGTATGAGACAATTAATAACTTTGAAAACACGAAATAGTTGATAACATAAGTTGTTGTTCAGAAATAGGAAAGTGGAATGAAATCCAGTCTTAGTCAAATATTTCATATCTCTTCGTGTCCAAGCAGAAGGAAAAGGATACAATTTGAGCTGAGCGGAAAATCCATATCTCTCTTATCCATTTAAAGCATATGGATTTAGAGTAGAGCATATGGATCAATCTATTTATAATTATAAGAATCGAATGTGTTTGTTTTTATGTTATTTTGTGAAGGAATGAAAACAATTCTATATAGAATGGGTTGGGAATTATGCCTAGATCCCGTGGAAATGGAAATTTCATTGATAAGACCTCCTCAATTGTAGCCAATATTTTATTGCGAATAATTCCGACAACCTCAGGAGAAAAAAAGGCATTTACTTATTATAGAGATGGTGCGATTTGACTCTTTTTTTTGCTTTTTTTTAGCCCTACCTATACCTCAGTCTTACGAAAAAGAGAGGGGGGTTGGCATAGAGAGAACCAAATTTGTAAAGCAAACAAACCCACGCTTCGGGAAGGTGAGGCGAACTAACAATTCCTTCCGTCGTGTATCCTCGATTGATGCGGCTTCAGATACTTCAATTGTAGATTTGAGTATTGAGCGAAAGGTTACACCTACAGGATATGGTATGGTATGGATTACAGGCCAATCCTACTCTATTAGTATCCGTAGGCAGCATAGGGGAGAAAAGCACTACACCTAGAAATAGGAATCAACAAGAGAAAAACTTTGTTAGAAATTACCCCTTTCCTGATCGGTATCAGGGCTGGGAAGAATGGTTGGGATAACAAACAACCATCAGGTTTGTACTTTGGATACCCCTATAACCATCAAAGATCGTTGAAGTAGCTAATTCCTCTAAATAGGAGGCGTTGAGAACAAAGAAATTATTGGAGCTATCGTTTTCCTCTAGCATTAATAGAATTCATTGGTGTTAAGAAAAACCTCTTGTGGGAAGGTTGGCTAGAGATTTCTTGGAAAAATACCAGCCCCTTTCGGTTCATAATGAGACGGGACTAATTCTATTTTGATTCTATAGATTATTTCGCTTAGTACTATTATGTACAGAAGGGAGGAGCCGTATGAGATGAAAACCTCATGTACGGTTTTGGAACGGAGATTTTTTGAATAGAATGAACGACCGTAACGGATGTTGGCTCAATCCGAAGGAAATTATGCGGAAGCTTTGCAAAATTATTATGAAGCTACGCGACTAGAAATCGATCCCTATGATCGAAGTTATATACTCTATAACATAGGCCTTATACACACAAGCAATGGAGAGCATACAAAGGCTTTGGAATATTATTTCCGGGCACTAGAACGAAACCCCTTCTTACCGCAAGCTTTTAATAATATGGCCGTGATCTGTCATTACGTGCGACTATCTCCACTATAGAAAGAAAAAAAAAAAAGAGAGGATCAAATTTTCTAGTAAATACTAGAAAAAAAGGGCTTTCTACATAGGGATCGTAAAAACAACGATTTTTCCCTATCAGCTGTAGGAAGGAAGGACACTTCACGAGAATCAAAAAACGAAGAAAGTATGGCCTATACTACTACTCTATGGATAAAGTTTCTCAAATTGATAGAGAAAGCACCGTAAAGATCAATTAGTGAGCGACTGGGTCGATACAACTAAAAAAAACTGCTTACTTATCCCATGATATGGGGCAAAATTTAGGAATCCGCTTATGTAATAGAGCCGATCCACTAAGGGATTAAGCAGCGGTGTAGTATCAGATCCCAAAGATAGTAAGTTCTTTTTTCTTTCTTATGGAAAAAAGTCTTTTTCAAGGATTCTATAGAGATTTCATATATGAAACCGGGATAGTTACCTCTCAGAAAATTTGAACGAAGGCTCTATATCTATCTATGCTTCATTCTTCTGAAGGTGGGAAAAAAGATCAAACTGATTATTGATAAAAATTAGGGTTTGAAACTTAGGTAATTAATTTCTTCTGCTTAACCCAAGAACAAATTGGATCGATTTTTGATAAATCGAATTCAGTTAAGATAGGGGAAATTCAGATAGCAATTTCTGAGCCGTATGAGGTAGGAAACTCTCAAGTACGGTTCTAAGGGAAGGAACTTCCTATTCCGACCGAGGAGAACAGGCCATTCTACAGGGTGATTCGGAAATTGCGGAAGCTTGGTTTGATCAAGCTGCTGAATATTGGAAACAAGCTATAGCGCTTACTCCGGGAAATTATATTGAAGCACAGAACTGGTTGAAGATTACGAAGCGCTTTGAATTTGAATAAGACCATGCTCCTTCTTTTTCATAAAATGGGTGGTTTGGTTGTTGATCCATTAATCAAATAAATTAGGTCGTAAGATCGAATCAAGAATTTCATTATATCCATTTCTTATACCTTCTATTTTATATGATATTTCATAAGAATAAACCATAGGGATAGGGTCTAGAATAGAAGTAATAAAGTGAATAAAAAGAGGGGGCAATCTAAATATTGCTAATATATTAGGACCATCTTATTAATAATTCTAATGAGTTATCTTGGAATTTAGAATCAAATAAAAAACCCTATATTATGCTCAAGGAAAGTAGATATAGATAGGAGCTTATGCCCTCAAAAAAAATACACTAGTTTCTTAAATTAAAAATAAAAAAGATTTTTTTCTTACGTCGAGAAATATTTGTTTTTCAAGATAAACAATGTCCGTTAGGCACCTAATCTTTATGTCATAATAGACCCGAACACTTGCCTCGGATTGACTTCAATATATAATTGCTCCAGTGAATAACTAAAAAAAAAATAGAAGGATGGTAGATAGTAAAGAAAAGAACTAATCACAATATCTATCTTTCAAAATCTATCTTTCAAAATCTATCTTTCAAAATATATATCTTTCAAAGATTCACTAAAAAGACAGTTGGCGGGTCTCTTTGTATGTCTTGTCCGGAAAGAGGAGGACTTAATGATTATTCGTTCGCCGGAACCAGAAGTAAAAATTGTTGTGGATAGGGATCCTGTAAAAACATCTTTTGAGGAATGGGCCAGACCCGGCCATTTCTCAAGAACACTAGCTAAGGGCCCTGATACTACCACTTGGATCTGGAACCTACATGCTGATGCTCACGATTTCGATAGTCATACTGGTGATTTGGAGGAGATTTCTCGAAAAGTCTTTAGTGCTCATTTCGGGCAACTTTCCATTATCTTTCTTTGGTTGAGTGGCATGTACTTTCATGGCGCCCGTTTTTCCAATTATGAAGCATGGCTAAGTGATCCTACTCACATTGGACCCAGTGCTCAGGTAGTTTGGCCTATAGTAGGGCAAGAAATATTGAATGGTGATGTAGGCGGGGGTTTCCGAGGAATCCAAATAACCTCTGGTTTTTTTCAGCTTTGGCGAGCATCTGGAATAACTAGTGAATTACAACTCTATTGTACTGCAATTGGTGCATTGATTTTTGCAGCGTTAATGCTTTTTGCTGGTTGGTTCCATTATCACAAAGCCGCTCCCAAATTGGCCTGGTTCCAAGATGTAGAATCCATGTTGAATCACCACTTAGCGGGATTATTAGGACTTGGGTCTCTTTCTTGGGCGGGGCACCAAATTCATGTATCTTTACCAATTAACCAATTTCTTGACGCTGGGGTGGATCCTAAAGAGATACCACTTCCTCATGAATTTATCTTGAATCGGGACCTTTTGGCTCAACTTTATCCTAGTTTTGCCGAAGGAGCAACCCCTTTTTTCACTTTAAATTGGTCCAAATACGCAGAATTTCTGACTTTTCGCGGAGGACTAGATCCAGTAACCGGTGGTCTCTGGCTGACCGATATTGCGCACCATCATTTAGCTATTGCTATTCTTTTCCTAATCGCAGGTCATATGTATAGGACCAATTGGGGTATTGGCCATGGACTTAAAGATATTTTGGAGGCTCACAAGGGCCCATTTACAGGACAAGGCCATAAGGGTCTTTATGAAATCTTAACAACGTCATGGCATGCTCAATTATCTCTTAACCTAGCTATGCTAGGCTCTACAACCATTGTTGTAGCTCATCATATGTATTCTATGCCTCCCTATCCATACCTAGCTACTGACTATGGTACACAACTTTCCTTGTTCACTACACCACATGTGGATTGGCGGATTTCTAATAGTCGGTGCTGCTGCACATGCAGCAATTTTTATGGTAAGAGACTATGATCCAACTACTCGATACAACGATCTATTAGATCGCGTCCTTAGACACCGCGATGCAATCATATCCCACCTTAACTGGGTATGTATATTTCTAGGTTTTCACAGTTTTGGCTTGTACATTCATAATGATACCATGAGTGCTTTAGGCCGTCCACAAGATATGTTTTCGGATACTGCCATACAATTACAACCTATCTTTGCTCAATGGGTACAAAATATCCATGCTACTGCGCCTGGCGTAACAGCTCCTGGTGCAACAACAAGTACTAGCTTAACGTGGGGAGGCGGCGAGTTAGTAGCAGTAGGTGGCAAAGTGGCTTTGTTACCTATTCCATTAGGAACCGCAGATTTTTTAGTCCATCACATTCATGCATTTACCATACATGTGACTGTATTAATACTTTTGAAAGGTGTTTTATTTGCTCGGAGTTCCCGTTTGATACCCGATAAAGCAAATCTAGGTTTTCGCTTTCCTTGCGATGGGCCTGGCCGAGGGGGAACATGTCAAGTATCCGCCTGGGATCATGTTTTCTTAGGTTTATTCTGGATGTACAATGCAATTTCGGTAGTCATTTTCCATTTCAGTTGGAAAATGCAGTCGGATGTTTGGGGTACTATAAGTGATCAAGGGGTGGTAACTCATATTACAGGGGGAAACTTTGCACAGAGTTCCATTACGATTAATGGGTGGCTTCGAGATTTCTTGTGGGCACAGGCATCGCAAGTCATTCAGTCTTATGGTTCTTCATTATCTGCATATGGTCTTTTTTTCTTAGGTGCTCATTTTGTCTGGGCCTTCAGTTTAATGTTTTTATTCAGCGGCCGTGGTTATTGGCAAGAACTCATTGAATCTATCGTTTGGGCTCATAACAAATTAAAAGTTGCTCCTGCTACTCAGCCTAGAGCCTTGAGCATTATACAAGGACGCGCTGTAGGAGTAACCCATTACCTTCTGGGTGGAATTGCCACGACATGGGCATTCTTCTTAGCGAGAATTATTGCAGTAGGATAGTGGCTAGGAGGATTTGAAAGGCATTATGGAATTAAGATTTCCCAGGTTTAGCCAAGGCTTAGCTCAGGACCCCACTACTCGTCGTATTTGGTTTGGTATTGCTACCGCACATGATTTCGAAAGTCATGATGATATTACTGAAGAACGTCTTTATCAGAACATTTTTGCTTCTCACTTTGGGCAATTAGCAATAATCTTTCTATGGACGTCCGGAAATCTGTTTCATGTAGCTTGGCAAGGAAATTTTGAATCATGGATACAGGATCCTTTACACGTAAGACCTATTGCTCATGCGATTTGGGATCCTCATTTTGGTCAACCCGCTGTGGAAGCCTTTACTCGAGGAGGTGCTGCTGGTCCAGTGAATATTGCTTATTCTGGAGTTTATCAGTGGTGGTATACAATAGGATTACGCACCAATGAGGATCTTTATACTGGAGCTCTTTTTCTATTATTTCTTTCTACGCTGTCCTTAATAGCGGGTTGGTTACATCTACAACCCAAATGGAAACCAAGCCTTTCGTGGTTCAAAAACGCGGAATCTCGTCTCAATCATCATTTGTCAGGACTTTTCGGGGTAAGTTCTTTGGCTTGGACAGGACATTTAGTTCATGTTGCTATTCCCGCATCCAGGGGGGAGTACGTTCGATGGAATAATTTCTTAGATGTATTACCCTATCCCCAGGGGTTGGGACCCCTTTTGACGGGTCAATGGAATCTTTATGCCCAAAACCCTGATTCGAGTAATCATTTATTTGGTACCGCTCAAGGAGCGGGAACTGCCATTCTAACTCTTCTTGGGGGATTCCATCCACAAACACAAAGTTTGTGGCTGACCGATATGGCTCACCATCATTTAGCTATTGCATTTATTTTTCTCATTGCCGGTCACATGTATCGAACTAACTTCGGAATTGGGCACAGTATTAAAGATCTTTTAGAAGCGCATACTCCTCCGGGGGGTCGATTAGGGCGTGGGCATAAGGGCCTTTATGACACAATCAACAATTCGATTCATTTTCAGTTAGGTCTTGCTCTAGCTTCTTTAGGGGTTATTACTTCCTTAGTAGCTCAACATATGTACTCTTTACCTCCTTATGCATTCATAGCACAAGACTTTACTACTCAAGCTGCTTTATATACTCATCACCAATATATTGCAGGGTTCATCATGACAGGGGCTTTTGCTCATGGAGCTATTTTTTTCATTAGGGATTACAATCCGGAACAGAATGAGGATAATGTATTGGCAAGAATGTTAGACCATAAAGAAGCTATCATATCTCATTTAAGTTGGGCTAGCCTCTTTCTAGGATTCCATACCTTGGGCCTTTATGTTCATAACGACGTCATGCTTGCTTTTGGTACTCCAGAAAAGCAAATCTTGATCGAACCTATATTTGCCCAATGGATACAATCTGCTCATGGCAAGACGACATATGGGTTCGATATACTCTTATCTTCAACGAATGGCCCCGCTTTCAATGCGGGTCGAAGCCTATGGTTGCCCGGATGGTTGAATGCTGTTAATGAGAATAGTAATTCGCTTTTCTTAACAATAGGACCTGGGGATTTCTTGGTTCATCATGCTATTGCTCTAGGTTTGCATACAACTACATTGATTTTAGTAAAGGGCGCTTTAGATGCACGCGGTTCCAAATTAATGCCAGATAAAAAGGATTTTGGATATAGTTTTCCTTGTGACGGCCCAGGGCGCGGCGGTACTTGTGATATTTCTGCTTGGGACGCATTTTATTTGGCAGTTTTCTGGATGTTAAATACCATTGGGTGGGTTACTTTTTATTGGCATTGGAAACATATCACATTATGGCAGGGCAACGTTTCACAATTTAATGAATCCTCCACTTATTTGATGGGATGGTTAAGAGATTACCTATGGTTAAACTCTTCACAACTTATCAATGGATATAATCCTTTTGGGATGAATAGTTTATCGGTATGGGCGTGGATGTTCTTATTTGGACATCTTGTTTGGGCTACTGGATTTATGTTCTTAATTTCCTGGCGGGGGTATTGGCAGGAATTAATTGAGACTTTAGCATGGGCTCATGAACGCACACCTTTAGCTAATTTAATTCGCTGGAGAGATAAGCCCGTGGCTCTTTCCATTGTGCAAGCAAGATTGGTTGGATTAGCTCACTTTTCCGTGGGTTATATATTCACTTATGCAGCTTTCTTGATTGCCTCAACATCAGGCAAGTTTGGTTAATTTAGTTTGTTTTTTTGTACTGTATCAGCACCTAGTTCATTACTCTTGATAGAGAGGGAGGATCTGCCTTTTTAGATTTCTTTTTCTATTTATTTTTCCATCTAGGATTAGAACCGTATACTTGGTAATAATAGCAACGACACATTATGGCAAAAAAAAGTTTGATTCAGAGGGAGAAGAAGCGGCAGAAATTAGAACAGAAATATCATTTGATTCGTCAATCTTTAAAAAAAAAGATAAGAAGCAAAGTTTCTCCCTTGAGTTTGAGTGAAAAAACGAAAATGCGAGAAAAATTGCAATCCCTACCGCGTAATAGTGCACCTACACGCCTTCATCGACGTTGTTTTTTGACCGGAAGACCTAGAGCTAACTATCGACATTTTGGGCTATCCGGACACGTACTTCGAGAAATGGTTTATGAATGTTTGTTACCGGGTGCAACAAGATCCAGTTGGTAAGGATAAAATACCCTTTCGTATTTGTATGGATTTCTGGAATTGATAATCATAGAGGAGCCCTCTTTACCATTCTGTATAAATGGACTATTCTATTTGTATAGATATTGGTAGAGGGGCGTATCCAACCCTCTTTTATCCACTAGTTACCCCTCTTTAGTTTAAGAGTATAGAGCAGTTTGGTAGCTCATAAGGCTCATAACCTTGGGGTTGCGGGTTCGATTCCCACTACCGCCTCCATACTCCTTCTTTATGATATATGCATGATATAATATATACATCATGCATTTGTATCTGGATTTTTTGATTTCCTAAAAGAGTTTTGGTCTAACAGTTTTTTCTCGGAAGAAGCAAAAAAATAAAAGAAAGAATAAAATATGAAAGAAAAGCGTCCATTGTCTAATGGATAGGACAGAGGTCTTCTAAACCTTTGGTATAGGTTCAAATCCTATTGGACGCAATCTTATTTCTATCTATTCTTTAAATAACTATACTAAACTAAAAACAAAGAAAACTTTTTTGCATGATTCAAATGAAAAAGCTTTCTCAACGATTCCTATTCTACTAACAAGAGTAGACATGCAAAATTTATTTGTTACTGAAGAGAAAACCGTTCCAGCTGTTCCTGAATAGCTTCCTTCAAAAGGATTTCCGCTTGCTCGGTGAATGTCTTGCTAGAAGATATAATTTCTTGGAATTGAGGTTTAGTATCTTTTAGATGTTTACGTAACTCATCCAGAAATTTATTTACCTGTTCAATTTCTAACGAATCAAGATATCCTCTTGTTCCGGTATAAATAGTAGCTATCTGCTCTTCCACTGGGAGAGGATTTGCCTGGGATTGTTTAAGCAATTCCCTTAATCGTCGACCCCTTGCCAATTGATTCTGACTTGTTTTATCGAGAGCAGAGGCGAATTGTGCAAAGGCTTGTAACTCTGCGAATTGCGCTAGTTCCAATTTTGATTTGCCAGCTACTTGTTTCATGGCTTTAATTTGAGCCGCGGATCCTACTCTGGAAACAGAAATACCCACATTAATAGCGGGTCGAATTCCGGCATTGAATAGATCCGCAGATAAGAATATTTGTCCATCTGTAATGGAGATTACATTAGTAGGAATATAGGCGGAAACGTCTCCAGATTGAGTCTCAACTATTGGTAAAGCGGTCATACTTCCTTCGCCTAAAAGAGAATTTAATTTAGCGGCTCTTTCTAAAAGGCGTGAATGCAAATAAAAAACATCCCCTGGATAAGCCTCACGTCCGGGAGGTCTTCTTAATAGAAGGGACATTTGGCGATAAGCTTGTGCCTGTTTGGAGAGATCATCATAAATTATTAAAGTATGCCGTTCGCGGTACATAAAATACTCAGCCAGGGCTGCTCCCGTATAAGGAGCGAGGTATTGTAATGTAGCAGGTGAATCCGCCATTTCAGCTACTACAATAGTGTATTCCATGGCCCCCTCCTCATGGAAAGTAGTTACTACTTGAGCTACGGAGGATGCTCTTTGACCGATAGCTACATAAACACATATTACACCTTGCCCTTTTTGATTGAGAATTGTATCTGTGGCTACTGCTGTTTTGCCAGTCTGTCTGTCCCCAATAATTAACTCTCGCTGACCGCGCCCTATAGGGATCATCGAATCGATAGCAATAAGCCCTGTTTGAAGAGGTTCGTATACGGAACGCCTGGAAATTATACTTGGAGCAGGAGATTCAATTAAGCGAGATTCGGAAGCTATAATTTCGCCTTTCCCATCAATAGGTTTAGCCAGAGCATTTACAACACGACCCAAGTAAGCCTCACTCACGGGTATCTGAGCAATTCTTCCTGTTGCTTTTACAAAACTTCCCTCTTGTATCATCAACCCATCGCCCATTAATACAATCCCAACATTTTTGGATTCCAAATTCAGAGCAATACCCCTAGTACCTTCTGCAAATTCGACTAATTCACCTGACATTATTTCACCAAGACCTATAATACGAGCAATCCCATCCCCCACTTGAACTACGCGACCTATATTCTCAATCCCTACTTTCCTATTATATTGTTCAATACGTTCGCGGAGAATTTTATGAATTTCGTCGACTCGAAGGGTTGCCATTAGTGTTTCTTGACTCTTTTTTCGGAAGCAAGGGGAAAAATAATGCCTAAATTCTAAACGAAAGTAGAAGTTCAAGGCCTAATTAATTTAATTATTTCTTCCATTCCAGGGACCCGAGAATGCCAATATTAGCACGAATCGTACGGAAATGTAACTCGGTATTCAAACAACTATTCAGAGTTCCTAGAGCTCCTTGTACGGCCTGTTGGAAAACCCGCTGTCGGACCTGATTCATTGCCCTTTGTTTTTCAAAATAAAGGGTTTCGTTTTTAGACTTTTCCAATTGTTCCAAACTAATAGAAGTAGCATTAATCAAATTTGCTTTTTCTCGTTCTATCTCAGAGTATCCATTCATTCGATACTCATCCGCTTCTAGTTCGACTTTCTGTAATCGAATCCGAGCTTTTTCGAGTTGCTCAATGGTCCCTCTACGCAATTCTTCTGAATTTCGAATAGTACTCAAGATCCTCTGTTTTCGATTATCTAATAAATCTTTTAATGAAAGTAGATTATTTTGTAAGTTTACAACTTTTATGATCTCTTCCCGAACCAAACATGAATCTTTCGATTCATTTGGCTCTCACGCTCCTTTTTTTTTTTCTATAGCTATTTCCATATCTTTTTTTTAAGTAATGAGCCTATCCTCTATCTTCTTTTTTATGTTTATATTTCAATATACCGAAACCTATATAAGACTAGATAAATATTAAGAGGACTCTTCCGCCTAGATAAAAATATATCATGGTCAGCAAAGTTGTTTCTTTATTTTTATTTGCCCTCTAGTTAATAATTTCAATTTCATTAAGAAAAACTAACTAAATAAATGGAAAATGAAAATTAATAGAATTCTTTTTTATTTTTTTTTTCTTCAAATCCAAAAAATTTCTCTTTTTTATACATAGGTCGTCGATTCGGCATTGGTTAAAAAAGGGCAGGGTGCCCCCTTTTTTTTCTAGTAAATAGTTCAAACCATTTTATCGATATGAGTGTTCTATATCAGATAAATTTTACATTAGCTATTTCCCGTTTAAATTGGTACTAATACTAATATAGTTGTAGAAAGAGTACCTCTTTTTGCCTGGACTTCAAGCAGTTTAGCTTTAACCGTGTTAATGGTCTCACATTCTTGGTTTATAGAGAATCAAAGTTGATTTACCAATGAGTCGCGAAATGCTATGGTTCTTCCATATGATTTCTGAATTTATTCAGAAGTAATTCGTCGAGATCGTGCACCCTTTTCTTATTTATCCGAAAAATACTAAAAAATATTATAAAGTGCAGCCGGATAGATCCAATCTATTCTTGAAATAGACAACTCGCACACACTCCCTTTCCAAAAAAAATCAAAACACCAACCACTACAGTTAGATTTATTAGATTTGTTGCTAAAATATCGGTATTAAGCCCGAAACTGCCAGCGGATGGCCAGTGAGCTAAAAAAACGAAAGAATGGGTTACATTTTTCATATGCTCTCCTCTTATAGATAGGACGAACAAAGAACAAAGTTTTTCGATCACTTACTTCGCTCGCCCTTTTTTGATCGGTTTTTTTAATGCAAATAGATTCAATCTAGTAATTTCTTTTAGATTAAGTCTTACGTCTTGTTTGACCGGTGAAAGACTTCCTTTGTTGAAATGTTCTGTTCCCAAAATTCCTAAAATAAAAGGAAAAAACTTTCCACTTTCCTAAACTAAGGACGGGAAATAAGAAGGTGAGCATATCTTCTAAATTAATAATACTCAACTCAGCCCTTCCTAGAATGGGGTATTATCTGTCCCGATAAATAGATA
Source organism: Triticum urartu (assembly GCF_056163025.1). Lineage (NCBI taxonomy): Eukaryota > Viridiplantae > Streptophyta > Magnoliopsida > Poales > Poaceae > Triticum > Triticum urartu. The sequence goes on along the minus strand of NW_028259461.1, from coordinate 4,402,422 downwards.
ATTCCAGGAGTAATAAATAGGAGTAAATTAAATAAAGTATTGATATAATTGGAATTGTGGAAGCAAATACCAATTTACTAAAAAAAGAAAAAAGTATCTAATCGAAATCGAAAGAATTTTTTTTTTAAGATTAAACAAAAGGGTTCGCAAATAAAAGCGCTAGTGCCACAACTAGTCCATAAATTGTTAAAGCTTCCATAAAAGCTAGACTAAGCAATAAAGTACCTCGTATTTTACCTTCTGCTTCTGGCTGTCTCGCAATACCTTCTACAGCTTGTCCTGCAGCAGTACCTTGACCAACTCCAGGTCCAATAGAAGCAAGCCCTACGGCCAATCCAGCAGCAATAACAGAAGCAGCAGCAATTAGTGGATTCATGGTGAGTAGTTCCTCGTGTCAAAAAAAAGAAATGGTTAAGGATACAATCAACCAATAAATTCTTACTTCTAAGCTCTATTGGGGAGAAGTAAAGTAACTAAAAAGTACAAATTGAAATCAAATTGAAATGATAATGTGAATTGTCCGAACTACATAGAAGGGAATTCCATATCCATATATCGGATTAGATAATGAATCTAACCTAGGAATATATAATATAATATCCTATATATATACATTTGTTTCTTCTATTTTGTTTGCATATTTTCTCATTTTCTATTGAATCGGATTCTAAAATCATTGCTTAAAGTGGAAACCTGCATAAAAGAGGACTCCACTTATAGACATTAAGGATATTATAGTATAGATCTAGCCTGACTCCACCCTCCTTAATGCATATATACTTTGAAAATTCCATAATATAGTCTATTCTATTCTCTCTCCTACAACTCTAGGCTATATATTCATACGCATTTCTAACTATTTTTTTGCAACCAAGCAGATTATCTGGAACCATGCATGAATTGAGCTAAGCTGCAAAAAAAAAAAATACTATTTCCAAAAAGAGTCAATTCAATGATGACCCTCCATGGATTCACCTATATAGGCTGCGGCTAATGTTGCAAAAATAAGAGCTTGAATACCGCTTGTAAATAATCCAAGAAACATGACCGGTATAGGGATTACTAAGGGGACTAAAGAAACAAGAACAACAACGACTAATTCATCCGCCAATATATTCCCGAAAAGTCGAAAGCTAAGCGATAATGGTTTTGTGAAATCTTCTAGGATGTTAATTGGTAAAAGGATTGGAGTTGGTTTAATATATTTCTCGAAATAGCTCAATCCTTTTTTGCTAAGACCAGCATAAAAATATGCCGCTGACGTGAGTAAAGCTAAAGCAACAGTAGTATTTATATCATTCGTGGGCGCTGCTAATTCCCCATGGGGTAACTCTATAATTTTCCAAGGTAAAAGAGCACCCGACCAATTCGAAACAAAAATAAAAAGGAACATAGTTCCAATAAAGGGAACCCAGGGACCATATTCTTCTCCAATCTGAGTTTTGCTCAAGTCTCGAATAAACTCAAGGACATATTCAAAAAAATTCTGACCGTCGGTCGGGATGGTTTGTGGATTCCGAACAGCTATGACAACTGAACCTAGCAAGATAGTAATTACGACCCAAGAAGTGATGAGTACTTGGGCATGAATTTGGAAACCTCCTATTTGCCAATAGAAGTGTTGGCCTACTTCTACACCCGATATATCGTATAACCCCTTGAGTGTTTTAATGGAACAAGGTATAATATTCATATTGTCCTCTGATAAAAATTGAACTTCAAAAAAGGAATTCTTTTGATTCAACCATCTCTTTCTCAACTCAGCAACTTGAAGTATTAATCTTATATTTAGGATACCAAGAAAGCACATCAGATCATAATATATATCAATACCCTCTAATATATATCAATATTCCCCTTCTTTTTTCTATGCAAAAAAAATTCTATGCAAAAAAAAAGATATAGTAAAGTAAGTGATTCCATAAATTTACGCAGTTGCCCAAGAATTCACTATATATTCTTAATCAACGATTTCTTATATAGAGAGAACGGCCCTCACAAATTGAAAATACTAATTTGTTAAGAATCAATCGAATTGAAGTCATAGTGTCATCGTTGGCTGGAATCGATATATTCGCGAGATCCGGGTCACAATTTGTATCGACTAAAGAAATAGTAGGAATCCCCAAAATGGCACATTCCCGAAGAGCTATATACTCTTTTTGCTGATCAAGGACGATCACAATGTCTGGCAATCTCGTCATATATTTGATCCCGCCGAGATACCTTTGCAAAGTAGATAATTTTCTCTTCAAGATTGCCACATCTCTTTTTGGGAGATGGTGGAATTTTCCCATTTTTTCTTCTGCTCTTAAGTCTCTAAATTGAGAAAGTCTAGTTTTCGTAATCGACCAATTCGTTAACATACCACTGAACCACTTTTTATTAACATAATGACAACGAGCCCTTATTGCAGCTGATGCTACTAAATCTGTTGCTCTTTTTTTGGTACCAACAATTAAGAAACTTTTTCCCTGACTTGCTGCATCAAAAACTAAATCACAAGCTTCTGATAAAAAACGAGCCGTTCTAGCGAGATTTATAATATGAGTACCTTTACGCTTTGCCGAAATGTAAGGGGCCATTTTAGGATTCCATTTCTTAATACCATGACCAAAATGAACTCCTGCTTCTATCATCTCTTTCAAATTAATGTTCCAATATCTTCTTGTCATTTTTTCCACACTTCCTTTTTTTTAATCCTACCATTCCATTACGGAATTTAGTTCTTTTTGAAGATTAAGAAAGATCCGAAATAGCTTGAAATAAATAATAATTGTTCCGAGAGAACCTTGTACTAAGATAAGAGTTGGCCATTGATACATGGTATAAACATAACCACCTTAATGAATTAACTGACTTGTTTTACTTATTAAAATAAAAATCTTAAAAATCTAAAATTTGACCTGTTAGTGTTCTAAGTTCAAAAGTCTAGTAAAGTAAAAAATATTTTTATGGGGGTTCTTATGTCTCATAAAAATTGTTTGTTACGTCAGAATCTGAAGAAACTAATTCTGTATGGAGAAACAAAAAATCTCTCATTTCCGACGCGAATAGATTTTTTTTTTTTATTTCGAAATAAAGGTTCTTGTCTTGTGGGGAACGATGCACAAATTTTTGGAATCCGGTACCAACAGGTATAATCCCCCCCAGAACTACGTTTTCTTTCAAGCCTTTCAACCAATCAATGCGACCTCGTAGGGCAGCTTTTGCTAAAACTCGAGCAGTTTCTTGAAAACTTGCTTCAGATATGAAACTTTGGGTATTCAGGGAAGCCCTTGTTATTCCCAATAAGATTGCCCGATAATAGATCGATTCATCCAAAGCTCGTCCTGCTCGTTCCGCTCGCAATAGTCCGATTAATTCCCCAGGCGAAAAAACATTAGACATTCCATCTTCGGAAACCCGCACTTTTGATGTTACTTGGCGTATAATAATCTCTATATGTCTATTATGGATCTGTACCCCTTGGGATCGATAAACCTTTTGGATTTTATTAACCAAAGAGATACGACTTTGGGCTATGGTTAGCTCAGCTCCAATCAAGAATCCCCAAGGGACCCCAAGAATTCTTGGTATACGCTCATTCCAATCCTCAATTCTCCTTTCGAGATTCGGGGATAATGAATCAATTGAACGCGCTTCAAAGATTTGTTCCACTTTTGGAAGACCTTGCGTTATGTCACTAGATCTCGATTTTTCATATATAAACGTAACTAACCTATCTCCCTTGTAAAGGATTTCTCCATAATGACCATTAACAGTTGCTCCTGTAGTGGCCAAATAAGGTTTAGCTGCTCTTATAACAAAGGAATTCATATTTACAATGAAAATTTGACCGGATTTTTTTATGTGCGATTTAAATAGACATACATTTTCACAAATAAATTGTCCAAGGTGAATTATTGCCAATGTCTCTTCCCAAGAATCATGATGGACAAAGTGACAATTCAAAAGGAATGGATCCAACATTATGTTACTATCGAAATTAGAAATCCTTTTATTTTCATCTATTAAAGAGTATTTAAGTTCTTGAAGTACTTGGAAGGTTTGTTTTAAATTGTCAACGAACAAATATTTTTTTAACAGGATTTTATTATGCGTTAGTAAATAGTAAGATGAAGAAAAATGCGATATACTAGCTACAATAGCGCCTAAGGGCCCAAAAATTTCTCGAATAGGAATTCTAGGATTCCATTCTTTTATCGCATTGGGATGTTTTGAATTCTTGAATAAACCAATTCGAGAACAGTTGGATGCCGACAAAATCATCAAAGAGTGGTATTCTTTATTTCGATTCAACAAAGTGCCAATAGCTTCTGGATGTTGGCTAAGTGATTCAATCTTCGCCTTGGAATAAAAAGAATTGATATTGGCGCGATCTAACCTATTATGGGGAATCGGTCCTGCACTTGTCCTACCATACCTTTTTCGTGTATACGAAATAGTGGACTTGACTAACTCAATTCTTAGGAAATCGCGAATAAGATCATTTGCTCTTACCTCAACAAGGGAAGCACCAGCCTTTTCTTTTTCTTCTTGTTCCCAATTCACTACTAAGCAAGTTCTAACAAATTGACTATTTGTGTGATAAATTCTTTGAGTTAACTTGCTATTTTCATGAGAAATAAAATTGACAAGTCGAATTTGGAGATTATTTTCTTCTTGCAAGAGATCCTGCGGGAAAAGTGTTGCTAAATTTCTTCCTTCGTCCATTTCATATGCCACTGTAGGGCGAACGGAAACAAAATACTTTTCCTTGCTCTTGAGAATTTTTTTCCGTTGAACATAGACCCAATTTTTCCTTTTTTTTGATTCCTTAGAATCTTTTTTTTGTCTTTCTGGCGGTATCAAACAGCCACCTAATATCTTATCCGCCTCTTCAGGAAAATGAATATCTCCGGAAAATATTTTGAGTTCCGTATGGCTTTTTTTTCTCTTCACTCGGACCAGTCCGCCTAGTCGACTTCTTGTATTTTTTGTGAGTTGTGTATTCACTCCAATAATACTATTGTCAAGTATCTTTAGGGATGAAGATCTCGGCAAGATATGAAGTTCTTGAAGAATGAAAAAAAACCGATCTACTTCTTTTTGGTATTTTAGACTAAATTCTTTTGTTCCTCGATGCTCAATCAAACCCTCTTTTTTTAAGATGGAATCTTCCTCTGGGCTCTCGTATTCGTCCTCTGAATCTTCTTCTGAGTCTTCCTCTAAAGTACCATATTTTTCCTCTGCGCTTTCCCCGGGGCTGCCATATTCGTCTTCTGAGTCTTCCTCTAGAGTTCCATATTCGTCCTCTTGGGTCCTATATTTGCTCTCTGGGCTCCCATATTCCTCTTCTGAGTCTTTCTCTAAAGTCCTATATTCGTTCTCTGGGTTCCCATATTCGTTTTCTGGGCTCCCATATTCGTCTTCTAGGGTTTCATATTCGTATTCGTCTTCTAGGATTCCATATTTAGATTCTTCTAGGGTTTCATATTCATATTCGTCCTCTCGGGTCCTGTATTCGTCTTCTAGGGTCTCATATTCCTCTTCTGAGTCTTCCGCTCGAGTCCTATATTCTTCTTCTAGGGTCCTATATCTAAATTTAACAATTCCTGAACCCTTTTTATCTTTTCTGTATCGGGGATCGTCAAAATAAGCAAAAATAGTATTTCTACGTAAAACACCCATAAGGGGGATTTCAATCGAAATCCCAAAACAGGATATTAGTTCTTTCTCTTGTTCTTGATGATATTGTAATGGAATGACGAACCTATTTCTTCGCTTTTTCGCCAACAAATCTGAATTATCTTGAAAAATAGAAGGATAGATAAAATTCCAATGGCCATTGGACATGATTCGATCCGACGTTGAATAATCAAGAATTTCCCTATCTTTTTTACCATAAGTATTCATTTGATCTTGATCCTTGTGGAGTGAAAAAGACGCTATACTGGATCTGCACATACTTACTGACAATATCCATAAATGGCTTGTTTTTGGTAATCGGCGAAGATTACCATATTGATATTCGGGCGCATGGTAAACATCAGTACTCCAGTGCATTTCGCCGTCTGATTCAGAATAAATATGCTTTTGTACCCTTTCTTTAAAATGTAAAGTGGACGTTCCGGCACGAATCTCCGCAATTACTTGTTCGGATTTTACATATTGATCATTTTGCACTAGAATCAAGCTTTTTGAGGGAATATTCACACTATATAGAATATCTTGACTCTGAATAGTTACATGCAAGTCTATATAACATAGAAAAGCAGGCTGCCCATGACGGGTACGTGTGGGGTGAACCAAATTCTCATTGAATTTTATTTTTCCATTCGAAGGGGATCGTACAAGGTCGGCAGTACCCCCTGTGAATACTCCGCCAGTATGAAAAGTTCTTAATGTTAGTTGAGTCCCTGGCTCCCCAATTGATTGACCTGCAATAATACCTACGGCTTCTCCCAATTCGACCAGATCACTATGAGTAGGACTCCGGCCATAGCATAATTGACAGATCCAAGAAGTGCTTCGGCAAGTAAAGGGGGTTCTAATATATATTGGTTGTGCTCGAAATGGTTGTGCTCGAAAGGCAGTTATGAATCGATTGACTAATCCAATTCCAATATCTTGATTTCGCGCGGCAATGCATCGTGAACCGATATATATATATCGTCTGCTAATACACGACCAATTAGTGTTTGGACAAAAAGTTTTTCCGTCATCCCATTTTGAGGACTTACAGAAATACCTCGGATAGTACCACAATCTCTTCTACGCACAATAATATGTTGAACTACTTCAACAAGTCTACGTGTAAGATATCCAGCATCTGCTGTTCGCACAGCAGTATCTACAACCCCTTTGCGGGCTCCATAGCAGGAAATTATATATTCTGTCAAAGAAAGTCCCTCGCGTAAATTGCTTTGAATAGGTAAATCAATCATTTGTCCTTGAGGGTCCGACATTAATCCTCTCATACCTACTAATTGGTGTACTTGAGATGCATTTCCTCTGGCTCCTGAAAAAGACATTAGATAGACTGGATTAGAAGGATCCGTTATCCGAAAATTTGAATTCATTTCTTGTTTCAAATATTCACTTGTCGCATACCATATCTCAACAGATTGGCGTAATTTTTCTACCGCGTGTACAGCCCCATAATAATAGTGTTTCTCCAAAAGAAAACTCTGTTGTTCCGCGTCTTGGACTAACCATCCCTTAGAGGGTATTGTTAAAAGATCCTCGATTCCTAACGAAATCGATGTAGTAGTGGCTTGATGGAAGCCCAGAGTCTTTAGTTGATCCAGTATATGGGATGTATATCCCATTCCAAAATGATCTATTAATCTGCTAATAAGTCGTTTCATACCAGTTCCGTCTATCTCTTTATTATGAAAGACCAGATTGGCCCGTTCCGCCATACATAAGTACCCCCTTTTCGGCTGAGTAGGATTCGACAATTGCTGAGTAGGATTCGACAATGGGCCTGAGTCAGTGATTCGAAAATTTAATTAACTTAATTGCCTCAATCTCAATCTGGATTCGCGTGGCAAATAATGATGATACTAGGGAAATCGGAATGCCCCCCGAAAGGGGAGGGGCATCGCCGAATCTAACTTTCTTGTTTAGGTAGTGTATGAATAGGCCTGACTAAATCCTTGTATGGCTTCCTCTATTTCTCTATAAAAAGAAATATGACCAAGAGTGGTTCGAATGTATATCGAACGAATTTCTTTTTTTCTATTTCCCATTATTAGATAGTGGGCATAAATCTCATGATAAGTCCCCAAAGATTCATATTGAACTTCAATCGGAACTTCTCTTGACCCAATGACGCGTTGATCCAGGTTCCATCGTAGCCACAAGGGACTATCTAAACTGATTAGTTTTTGTCTATAAGCTCCCAGTGCATCATAAGAACTAGAAAAATGGGGTTCTTTATCTTTCCTATATTTAAAATTATTATTATTATTGTAATTTACTTTTAGATTTGGGTAGTTTCTGCAACTATTATATCTATTTGCACAAATACCTCGACGCTTTCCAATCGTTAATACATAAAGCCCGATAAGCATGTCTTGGGTTGGTACGCAAATAGGATCCCCAATAGCGGGAGATAAGAGATTCATATGAGAAAACATAAGTAAACGGGCTTCTGCCTGAGCTTCCAAGGATAAAGGTAGATGAACAGCCATTTGATCTCCATCAAAGTCCGCATTGAAACCCTTACACACTAATGGGTGTAAAGAAATAGTACGCCCCTCTACTAAAGTGGGTTGAAAGGCCTGTATGCCTAATCTATGCAGGGTAGGTGCTCTATTTAACAGTACAGGATGTCCCCGCATAACTTCTTGAAGTATTTCCCATACAATGGGTTCTTTTTCCCAAATTTTCCTTTTAGCAATCCTTACATTAGAAGTGGCGCGTTTCGTGATTAAATCGCGAATTACAAATAGCTGAAAAAGCTTTATTGCTATCTCTAGAGGTAATCCACATTGATGTAATGAAAGCGAAGGACCCACAACAATGACAGAACGCCCCGAGTAATCGACCCGTTTCCCAAGCAGAGTCTCGCGAAACCTTCCCTCTTTACCTTCAATTACATCTGAAAGTGATTTGTATACTTTATTGTGACCATCCCTCGTCGGTTGCCCGCGGGACCCACTATCAAGAAGTGTATCCACGGCTTCTTGTACCAATTTTTCCTGGCACATTACTAAATCTGCTGGCGCTAATTCACTTCTTTTTAATAGATAGGCAAGATTGTTGTTCCGACGGATAACTCTCTTATAAAGTTCATTAATGTCTGAAGTCACTACTTTATCTCCAGACCTATAAACAATAGGTCTCAATTCGGGAGGAAGAACCGGTAATAAGCACAAAACCATCCATTCTGGTTCTACATTTGTTTGAATAAAATGTTTCGCCAATTGCATGCGTCTAATCAAAAAAACTTTTCTTATTCGTCTTTTTCTATCTTCCCACTCATCTCCACTATACCCCTCGTCTTCTAATTCCTTCCATTCGACCAAAGAATTCTCTATAATAATTCGCAAATCCAAATCTGCTAATTGTTCTCTAATAGCACCTGCTCCTGTCGCAATTTCCCGATTTCGAAATGTTGCAAAGCCTGGGGTAGAAAAAAAGGGAGAAATGCTGTGGTTACAGGATGCAATTTCCTCTTCGAATAAACCTCGTAATCGTAAAAAAGTGGGTTTTTTAGTGCTGGGCCTAGCAAAAGAGAAATCGCCGTATACTAGGCCCTCCAACTTCTTAAGAGGTTTATCTAAAAGATTCGCGATATAACTAGGAAGACCTTTCAAATACCACACATGAGTCACGGGACATGCGAGTTTGATGTATCCCATTTGATATCTTCGTATCCGAGAATCCACAAATTCGACCCCGCATTTTTGGCAAAATCTTTCGTCTTCGTTTTCAGCTCCGCTCGCTCGAGAATTGCCACAAGCGCAAATCCCGCTTTTTATGGGTCCAAAGATTCTTTCGCAAAACAATCCATCTTTTTCTGGTTTATCGGTTTTATAATGAAAAGTAGAGGGCCTTGTGACTTCGCCAACGACTTCTCCATTAGGTAGGTTTTTGTTAGCCCAAGCCTTTATTTGTTGAGGGGAAACGAGTCCAATTTGAAGTTGTTGATGTTTATATTGGTCAATCATAAAATAGAAATAAGAAAAGAATTTATATTTATTCCGATCAAACTTCCTCCCTATTAACCTGGAAGTTCTTTTCAGATACAAGGAAATGATTCAGTTCTAGAGCCAAAGATCGTAGTTCTCGAACGAGCACTCGAAAAGATTCTGGAGGATCCTCATGATTAGGTATTCTTTTTCCCCAGATCGTAGCATTAAGTATTTCTTGGCGAGCTATAAGATGGTCAGATTTATAAGTAAGTATCTCTTGTAAAATATGAGCAACACCAAATCCTTCTAAAGCCCAAACTTCCATTTCTCCTACTCGTTGTCCCCCTTGCTTGGCTCTTCCTCTAACCGGTTGTTGTGTAACAAGTGAGTAGGGCCCAGTAGAACGCCCATGAATTTTCTCATCAACTTGATGAATTAATTTTAAGATATAGGACTTCCCTATTAGAACAGGTTGCTCAAAGGGGTCGCCTGTTCTTCCATCAAATATTCTGCTTTTTCCCGGGTACTCGGGTTCAAATACCCATGGATTTTTTGTTTCTTTACTGGCTTCATATAATTCTGAAAACACAAGTTTTCTTGAAGCCTCTTGCTCATATCTCTCATCAAAGGGTGCTATTCTATAATGTTTCTTTAGCAGATCCCCCGCTAATCCGAGCGAGCTTTCAAATATTTGTCCCACATTCATTCGGGAGGGTACTCCTAAGGGATTGAAGACCATATCAACGGGTGTTCCATCTTGCAAATAGGGCATATCTTGCCTAGGCAAAATTTTGGAAATGATCCCTTTATTCCCATGTCTTCCGGCTACTTTATCCCCAACTTTGATTTCACGTTTCTGTAAAATATATACACGAACCATTATGTCGAGCGGGTCCCTTTGGATCCATTTCACATCGATAACGCGCCCTCTTCCACCTATAGGTAATTTCAGAGAAGTTTCTTTTGAAGTGGAAACCTCAAGGCCAAATATGGCCCGTAATAATCCAGCTTCCGCGATATAAGATGATTCGCTCGCTATCTGAGGCGTTAATTTACCTACTAAAATATCACCAGTTTCTACCCAGGATCCCAACCTAACAACTCCATTTCTGTCCAAATTGCGGAGTAAATGTTCTTCTAGATGTGGTATTTCTTTAGTGATTTTTTCAGCGGAGCCCTGGCTTGTCGTATCCGTCTGAATTTCATATTTCCGGATGTGAAAAGAGGTATAAATATCTTCATATACCAAACGTTCGCTAATTAGTACTGCGTCTTCAAAATTGTAACCTTCCCATGGCATATAAGCTACTAATACGTTTTTTCCTAAAGCAAGTTCGCCCCCAATTGTAGCAGCTCCTTCTGCTAAAATTTGTCCTTTTTTAATGGATTTACCCCGTGGAACCCGGGGTTTTTGGTGCATACAAGTATTTTTGTTAGAGCGACGGTGGTTAACTAAAGGAATACTTATAGTCTTCCCACTACTTGATAAAAGTATCTTATGACTATCAGTAGAAATGATCTTTCCCTCGCGTTCGGCTATAATGGAAACCCTCGAATCTAGAGCTGTTTGGCGTTCCAATCCAGTTCCAACAATGCATTTCTCGGACCGAGAAAGCGGAACTGCTTGGCGCTGCATATTAGAACTCATTAAAGCCCGATTCGCATCATTGTGCTCAATAAAAGGAATGAGAGAACCCCCAATAGAAAAATATTGGAAAGGAAAAATACTTCTAACATGAATCTGTTCCCATGCAATAGTCAAGAATTCTTGACGGTATCTAGCCGGAACAACCTGTTCTTCCTGAATACCTTGATTCAAGGACAAAGAATTTCCTGCTGCTATCATATAATATTCATCTCTATTTGGTGATAGATAAACCACCTGTCTCTCTTTTTTTTCTTTTGCTTTCTCAGCAGATATTTCATAAAACGGACTCTCTATGGATCCCCACAAGTGATCAATTCTCGCATGAATTGTTAAGGATCCAGTAAGTCCAACATTGATTCCTTCAGACGTGTCAATTGGACAAATACGCCCATAGTGACTCGGATGAATATCTCGGCTCCGAAAACTTGCGGTTCTCCCCGTCAACCCTCCAGGACCTAAACAACTCACTTTTCGCCCATGAACAGTTTGTGTCAATGGATTCGTTTGATCAAAAACTTGAGATAACGGGTATGTGCCAAAAAAGGTCTCATAAGTAGTTATTAATAAAATTGAAGTTGAAGTTGGAGTTACCAAAGTTTGGGGAGTCGGTTTCGATTGACGTATGAATACTCTACGAATAGTTTTTTGAACTGCATGTTGTAAACGACCAAGAGCCAATCCGAATTGATCTTGTAACAGATCCGCAACCGAACGAATACGTTTATTTTTCAAGTGATTCATATCGTCATCGTCAAGTATACCCGTTCCAAATTTCATTCCAATCAAATGATCCGTAGCGGCCAATACATCTCGTGGTAACAAGAATGTATTGTTCTGAGGAATATCAAGATTAAGTCTCCGATTCATATTTCGTCGACCAATCCTTCCTAATTCACATTTTTGTTGAAAAAATTTCTTTTGTAATTCCTCGCATAAGGACTCCGAAAATACCAGGTCCCCACCTACACAAGCAAATTGTTGATAAAACTCCAAAATAGCTTTTTCTTTTGACTCAATCCTCTTCTTCTCTTTAGCATTCGGGAAAGACAAGAAAATTTCAGGGTAGGAAACATTATCCAGAATTTCTCTTAGATTCGAACCCATAGCTGATGATAGAACTAGAATAGATATCTTTTGTTTTCTACTCACGCGAGCCCATATCCTTTCTTTTTTATCAATTGCTAATTCCGATCTCCCCCCCCAATCTGATATTATAGTGCCAGTGTAGATAGAAATTCCCTTATGATCTAATTCCGAGCGGTAGTAAATACCAGGACTTAGCAATATTTGATTGATCACAATTCGGTATATTCCATTTATAATAAAGGTTCCTAAGGAATTCATTATAGGAATGTTTCCGATAGAAATGGTTTGCTTTTGCACATCGAAACCAAAAATTAATCTCGCAGATACATATAATTCGGAAGAATAGGTGAGTGATTCATACACAGCATCTCTTTCTTTTATCGAGGGTTCTAGCAGTTGATATCCTTTCGCAAATAATTGAAATGCAATTTCGTGATCTGGATCTTTAATTGTTGGAAACTTGTCAAGTTCTTCTGCCAAGGCTTGATTAATGAACCTACAAAATCCCTCGAATTGGATCTGACTAAATCCGGGTATTGTGGACATTCCCTCGTTTCCATTCCGGAGCATCTTAATCTTAAGTTTCCTGTTTATCAAAGAAAAATTCCATTATCAGCTCACTCTTCATCAATCCCTATGGATCGATCTAGCAATCATGGAATCTATATTCTGTTTACTGAATCACATGAAATTCTAGGGAACTCCACATACGTATTTCATATATGTATTTCATACATATGAATAGAGACCATTTGGACGAAAGTTCGAGTTTGCCAGGGGTACAAATGAAATGAAAATGAATTGATAAAACATTCCTACAAAAAAAATTCTGCCACTTATACTTTATGTTATGATATTCTAATCAGATTGGATGGCAAAGATTTCTCATTTTATCTCCTTTCTATGAATGTAATAAAGCCGTAATATAATATACTAGAAAGTTTGACTTTACTTCGATTTAGAATAGCGTGCTTACTTTAATTTCTCAAAATAATTTGAGGGTTCTTTTTTATTTCGGATCGGAGTAGTATAATTGCTAGAAAATTCAGTATTTCATTGTGGAATTCTAAAATAAAGTAAGTCCCTTTTTTAAGTACATGCCAATCTAGTTATCCACCTCTCCCCATATCCATGCTTTTCTTTTATCGTAATTTCACTTGGGTACGCCAAGATAGTCAGGTTATACTCTATATCAGAGCAAATTTCCTTTTTTTATTCAAGATATTTAATTTAATACTTTGAAAAATTAAAGCATGATTCCCCATAGAGATATGTACATAAAGGGGATCTTTGGATAATAATGCTGTTCGGACCTAAAGTTTACCTATACACGGATTAAGCATAAAGCCATAATATTTTATTATGCCATTGAAGGGGGGGGAGATAATACCGATTTAAGAGTAGTTCACTACTGCAATAAAAAAAAGAGAATTCTAGTTAACGGTTCCAATTTATTCTGAATTTTGCAGCCTGTGAATAGAAATCCACTTTTTCTTCTTTTTCATCTCAATAGAAAGAAATGGGAAGTTTTATTGTGTTAACAATGTATGTTTTAAGATAGAATCTATCGAGGAGAATAATAGAAACTGGATCAAAAAAAGCAGGAATAGATTTTTTGAAAAAGATTGGAAAAAAGTAAGTAGAATTATATTCAAAATAAAAGGGGCTTTTCGTAAGAAAACGTGGATGAATACTTGCTGTTTTCTAGATTTTTGATCGGATTTTTTGGCGGCATGGCCAAGCGGTAAGGCAGGGGACTGCAAATCCTTTATCCCCAGTTCAAATCTGGGTGCCGCCTGATCAATAAAATACTTAGGTTTTTTTTATAGTGCTGATCGAATTCGATAAATTTTTACTTCGCATAAGTTCGGGCAAGAGAGTAACTGGGCCTGCCGATACTGGGTTTAGAGAAACCATACCATAGTTCTATCCTCAAACTAGGGTTAGGGTTTGTTTTGACGGTAGTGGCCAAAATGGTTATCAATAGGGGTGAGGTAGTGTTTCCTTATTCTTTTATTATATGAATTTGAATTGGTTCTTAATTGAGATTCGATTTGATAATTTTAAAATACGAGGATAAGATGTCAGAAATCTTGGTATCCAAAGAAAGGTCCCTAAGGGGCATTCTTTTTTTTTTTCAATCTAAGATTCAAGAAGGGACTCCACGAAAGAATATCAAGACTTACTAATTATTATACATTTTTTTATCGTACATCTTATGTTACCTACATACACTAAAGTAAGGACTACTTAATTCTAACGAGAATCAGATTAAATAGGTCGATCAAAAATCAATTTAGGAGTTGTATTATGGATAAAATCTCTTCATTCTTTCATAGAATGATACAAAGCAAGGCTGCAGGGTTTAGGTCAAAAATAAACATTAGGTAAGGTAGGTATCCAATAAATATTTATCTATCGATAATTTTATGGTATATTCGGGCGTCCTTTGCTTAAAAAAAAAAAAAAGAGTAACAAAAGGAATAAAAAATCTTCCTATTCCCGCTTCTTCTATTCAGGACATCATTCCCGTACTCTTTCTTTTTTAAGGAAAAAAGGGCTATAGTATCTCGTATTTTTAATGCTCTCTAATTCTACCAGAATTCCTATAAGAATTTGTTAGGAGTAAATTCCTTGAACTGATTGATCCATGGCCTTAGGGCGGAATCCCTTTTTGACTCTGTACCCTTGATTCCACTATGATTATTGATCAATAGTAGAATAATCCCTTCATAGAAATAGGAGACATAATTTAGATGGATATAGTAAGTCTCGCTTGGGCTGCTTTAATGGTAGTCTTTACATTTTCTCTTTCACTAGTAGTATGGGGAAGGAGTGGACTCTAGGGATACTACTAATTGATTAAGTAATCAAATTGTTGTATCAATTCTTTTCTTTAATGGATCATTTTGCATTAATCATTTTGTCAAACGTTATTCTTTAATCTTTTTCTTTAGTTTTGTTTCACTCCTGTAAGAAACTCTTGTATTGTAAGTTGTAATGTAAGAAAGAGCCATTATACCAATTCAGAATTTCTACTAGAAATGACGAATGGTTAAAAAAAGTTCTATACATAAGAAAATTAGACTTTCTTCCACGGAACTATTCACGGCATATCACACATTTTCCATTTCCTTTTACTTTTTACTATAGTCTATTCTTCATATTATTTTTCTTTCCTTCCATGGATTCTTTGGTCAAGAATTGTCTTAGATTTTTTTATTTTGACCTGATTGAAATTAAGTGGATGCAATGAAAAAAGAAATTGAATTAGACTACTTAACTATTTCAATCTACTAATCTATTCTATGTAGATTCAAAGATAATATAATAGAAAGAATCTAAAGTGTCGTAGAAAAAACTATATGTAGTTCTTTCTACCACACTTTAAGATTCCAACCAGATCCTTTCATTTAAGACTTGGATTTTTTTTATTTAATCCCTTTTTAATTTCTTCAATGATTAATTGGAATTCCAATTAATTATTTTGGCTGACTGTTTTTACATAAATAATAAGTAAAAAAGAAGTAGGAACTAGAATGAACAGTGCAGTAGCAATAAATGCGAGAATATTGACTTCCATAACCTCTTTATTTTTTATTTTCACAATAACTCGGGATGTAATCCCATGGAGAGGAAAAAGGGGTATCTTGTAAATTCAAGGGTAGGGCTTGCATTCTGATAATACTGAATCAATTCAATATTATGAATATCGGATCTATCAAATCAATTCATGGATGAGAGTTATATTTCACGGATGAGAGTTATATAGTATAACATAGGAAGATCCTCTATCCACACTAAGACCAAAATGGGTTTTTTGATTGGATTAGGAATTCCCTCTTTTTTAATCCTTTTCTACTTTTTCTTTTCTATATCTCTAACCCACGAGCTTTCTTAATCTTATACTTTCTTAATCTTATACAATTTCCCTTCCTTTTTCTTATAGTTATACATACAATTATGTATGTATTATATGACCAACTTTCACTTTCTATGGGTCACATAGACATCCAAATAAGCAGTAGAAGTGAGATGGGGAAAAGAGGTCTGAAATAAAAAGGGAATACGATTTATGTATGGATTCCGGTAAAATACCGGTACTCTATTCCATAAGAGTGGAATAGGAAATTAAGATGAGGATGGTATCATCATAAAGAAAGATAGAGTAATATAATATCCTAAATTCTACTAATCCACATATCGTATGTGTGTCTTTCTTTATCGATTGGGAGTAGTGAAAAAAAAATTCCTATATGCCCTCCCTCCCTCTTTAATGAGAGATGCAAAATAAAAAAGTGAAGTAAGGGTGCCCTGTGGGTATTTGATCTTGCTCCCTGCCCCTTTTTTTCATGGAAAAAGGAAATATCAATTTCTCCATTCATTGAACCCTAGTTCGGGACTGACGGGGCTCGAACCCGCAGCTTCCGCCTTGACAGGGCGGTGCTCTGACCAATTGAACTACAATCCCCGCGGGGTGTATGGCATACCCATTCTTAAATAGAACCATAAGAAGATTCGATTCGTCTTTCGTACTCTAAGAAATAGACGAATCATATACTACATACCCACATATTATATTATACGTGGGTATAGTGAGAGTGACATAACTAGTATGTCGTGATTTTTTATCACTAAAAATGGATAATAATCCAGCCTTCAATAAGAAAAACTCTTTTGTTTGTAAGAAAGGAATGAGAGAGATATGGATTAGAAAAAAAAATTTCCCTTTTTTCTTTATCTTTTATTTCTATAGATCAGACATTTTATTTTATGGAAGAAAAACAAAAGGATTTAGTTCATACTCACGAAGCCCTAGATTTTTGGTTTGGGCCGAGCTGGATTTGAACCAGCGTAGACATTGTCAACGAATTTACAGTCCGTCCCCATTAACCACTCGGGCATCGACCCAGGAAGAATTTATTCTAGGGTTTTTGCTAATCTATGATTAACCTCCTTTCATAATACTCCCTACCCCCAGGGGAAGTCGAATCCCCGCTGCCTCCTTGAAAGAGAGATGTCCTGAACCACTAGACGATAGGGGCATCACTAGACGATAGGGCCATATACAACCGCTCGTGATTATACTATAATCATAGTATGAGCAGTTTTTTGGAATTGTCAATATACTCGAAAAGTATAAATAGATCCAAAGCAAAGAGTTTTTCCAACTTTTCTGTTATGTTTTCATCTAGGATTTTTTTTAGTTGATCGTTATAGATTAATTCTCCGTGCTTCATTTAGTGTTCATACCAAAAATGCATCCATCCCGCACTAAGTCATAAAATTCTCTAAAAATATAGAGAAAGTTTCAAAAACAAAGAAAAAAAGTGAATCAATTTAGTAGAAAAGTACTCTATCAGATTCGAACCAACGACTTACGTCTTAGCACGAGATTACTCTACCACTAATTTAAAAAGCCCTTTATCGGATTTGAACCGATGACTTATGCCTTACCATGGCATTACTCTACCACTGAGTTAAAAGGGCTTTTTATTTAATTCAAAAATTAGCCACTTGGATTTCCCATTATGGGTCTACTGCATAATGTACATATTATATATATAATATATAGAGATAGAGAGAGAGACATTATGTAGAGATTGTATATGTATATATCGATATCTTGAGAGCTCAAAATAAAATTAATAAAAAAAAACATACCCTACATAACATATCCAACTCTTCTTGGTTCAGGGTTTTCCGTTTCCGAAGACTAGTAAAATAGGCGGATTCTGGAACCCCAAGGATTCAACGGTATATGGATATGGAAAATATAAGATTTCCGATCCTAGCGGGAAAAGGCGGGGAACAGATACCCAATAGGATATAGGATCCTTGGGAGGAACTTTTGGTAATGGCCTTGATCCTCTATGCTATTTTTTATGTGTTCTTAGTTCTATTGAACTTTTTGCATTCTTTTAAACAAGAATCTAATAAACTAGAATTGAGTCAGTGGAAAAAAGGAGAGAGAGGAAAGTGTTAAATGGAGAGAGTCGACTAATCAGAGACTTTTAGGATCTTCTTTACATCAGGTAAATCTGTCGGCCCTGTCCGTTTTTTTCTTTAAGTTACGACTCTTTGCTGCTTACTTCTATCAAGCCATAGGGAAAGTCTATGATGAATTTGGAAAACTCATCTCACTCTTACTCTATGGCTCGGACTTAATGGGGGAAGAAAACATCTTCCATAATTTCTTTTTTGTTCAATTCTGGACAAAAAAGAAAAGGAAAAAAGGAATTTATAGGGACAGTGTTACCCCCTATATCCCCTAGTTTATATTGTAGGAATAATAAAACAATTTAGCAGTCTGACACACTTACGTCCTTGCAAAGTAAATAATTATTATTGTAGTCGTAACCGTAGAATAGGATCCTAATCAAAATAAATACATTTGGTTCAGGCGCTATTAGCATGGTAAGAAAAGATTTTTTTTACAGACCAGAGGGGCTATCTAAATCCTAAAGTAAAGGCGAGCGATCGAAGTAGAAGTACCAACGGCTCAGTGTCATGAACCTTCTCCATCTGATTCAATAAGGGGGAATTAGCCTTCTTGTCAAATGGCTATCCTTGACAAAGGGTACCATTTATACCATAATCTACAATGTAGCGGGTATAGTTTAGTGGTAAAAGTGTGATTCGTTCTATTAATAACTGAATTTGAAATGATATACTTAAGGCATCCTTAAGTTTTTTATTTTTATATTCCGATGAAAACTTTAGTTCTTATAAAGGATTAAATCCTTTTCCTCTCAATAGCATATTGAGGAAGAATATACATTCTGGCGATTTGTATCCAAAGACTAATTTAAATTGCATCCAAAATAAAAATAGGATTATGAGTACAGAGTCGCGAAGCATAATTTTGCATTGGATTAAGTATTCCAATTTTGAAAATATGAGTAAAGGATCTATGGATGAAGATACAAAAAAGTTGATTTCCAATCGTAACTAAATCTTCTTAAAATAAGGAATAAGGAAGCCAAATAGCTAAAAAACGATAGTTTTGGTTTACTAGAACCATCCGCATATTGTTTCAGCTCGGTGGAAACCCAATTCTTTTCCTCAGGATCTCTTGAATGAAATTAGGGAACGAAGTAAGTAGATTAGATGAATTTAGATAGAATTTCTATCTCCTACTCTATAAGGATCATCTAGAAAGCGGAGAGCTTTGGTTCCATTCAAATAGAAAAGCTGACATAGATGTTAAGTGGTGAGAATATCCATAAAGGAGCCGAATGAAATCAAAATTTCATGTTCGGTTTTGAATTAGAGACGTTAAAAATAATCAACCAACGTCGACTATAACCCCTAGCCTTCCAAGCTAACGATGCGGGTTCGATTCCCGCTACCCGCTCCATTCTGTATAAAAGGAGTATTCTATTTGTCTAGACATGTTAGAGGCTTGTATTCAAGCCTTTTTTGTCCACCAGTTTCTGGTACTCCAGAGCGGAGTAGAGCAGTTTGGTAGCTCACGAGGCTCATAACCTTGAGGTCACGGGTTCGATTCCCGTCTCCGCACTTAGCAGTCTGTATAAAAGGACTATTCTATTTCTCTAGATATGTATGGTAGAGGGGCGTATCCAACCCTTTTTTATTCATTAGTTCCCGGCCCTAGAGGGCAAAATTGAGCAGTTTGCGAAGTCACTTGCCTTCAAAAAAAGAAGGCGCAAGGCCTCTCCCTACCCTGCAGAAAATAAAAATGAAACGAAAGGGACAGTCTACCTCTCCCTTCCCTTTAAAAAAAGTTTGCCCGTTGTTTGTCTCAGTTAATACCCAATTTTTGGAGCTCTGTTGGCGAGTTCTATTTCTGCCTCTGGAGCGCCCTCTTTTTTTGAGTGGGATGCAAAGGAAGGGTAAGATAGTAAGGGATACGGCACTAGACTAACACCTAATTAATACTTAATTTAATATAAGTAGTTAAACAGTTAACTAGACTAAACTTTTTATCATAGTACTTTGATAAATTAAGCGGGCGAGCGGCGGGAATCGAACCCGTATCTTCTCCTTGGCAAGGAGATATTTTACCATTGAACTACGCTCGCTACGGTATATATTTTATAGCGTATATCCGCCTGGGTCGACCTTCTATGTCTGGGTCGACCGTTTCATTTCATTTTCTATTATATTAGAGTTTTCCTTTTTTTATTATCTGTCAATGAATATTCTAATGGGAATGGAATTTCATAATACTGAAAGAGAAGAGCTAGCAATTCGGAACGCAAATTGCGTTTTAATACGTCTCACTATTCTAATTTTTTAGAAGAAATGGCCTTTATTATTTCTTTTTTATGGGGTTAATAAATATTAACCAAATTTCATTTAAGAAATGAGAGAATTCAGAATAGCTACGAGAAAGACTAGTCCAATCCATAATGATGTACCGGAAAATACAACATTTTTATTATTTGACCAACCATCAGGAGAAGCAAATACAAGGGGTACACTAATTACTAAGACTGAGGAAGTCGCAATTAATGCAAAAACAGCTAATTGGAAAGCAATAGTCATATTTCTAATCCTCCAAGCTACCATCAAATAAAGTTGACTACATATTTGATCCCTCACTTAAACCAAAATTGTAAAAAAATACAAGAAGTAGGAGGGGTTTAATCATGAATCCATTGATTCTTCTCTTTAATTCAAATTTATTACTTAAACCGCTTTTTTATTTGGATATGGGGGTGAGAAGAGATTATTTACTCTTTATTTCACAAGCGGGTATAGCGGATCCTGTATCCGTGTATACAGTATACAGAGATATATCGAAAAGGAACTTGTATCTGATATCTTTCTAGAGGCTAATAAATCTTTTTATTTTTTATATGGCTATGTTCTATTTGTAGGAGTAAAATAAGGATTAGGCTGTGGAGAGATGGCTGAGTGGTTGATAGCTCCGGTCTTGAAAACCGGTATAGTTCTAGGAACTATCGAGGGTTCGAATCCCTCTCTCTCCTTTTGCTTATTGAATACGTTTGTTTCTTTCATTTTTATTTATTTTTTTTTTCTGTCCCTTATCTTTCTTTCATAAAAAGGAATGAATGGCTCGGCTAGATGGAATAACCGAGCCAGAACAGAAAAAAAGTAGAACAGGTATAAATAAGAAAATCTTAGTTAAGAGGGTTCATGTAAAGAACAGGTTCCAAATCACGATCGATTCCCTTTTCAAAACCTGCTGCAGCAGCTCGGGCTCTTCCTGCATGCCATAAATGGCCCACAAAAAAGAAGAATCCTAGAACAAAATGAGAAGTTGATAACCAACTTCTAGGAGAGACATAATTAACTGCATTGATCTCGGTAGCTACGCCACCCACGGAATTTAAAGAGCCTAAAGGAGCGTGGGTCATATATTCTGCTGAGCGTCGTTCTTGCCAAGGTTGTATGTCTTTTTTCAACCTACTCAAGTCCAAACCGTTGGGGCCCCTTAGAGGTTCTAACCATGGAGCACGAAGGTCCCAAAAACGCATAGTTTCCCCTCCAAAGATAACCTCCCCAGTTGGGGAACGCATTAGATATTTACCTAAACCTGTGGGTCCTTGAGCGGATCCCACATTAGCTCCAAGACGCTGGTCTCTAACTAGAAAAGTAAATGCTTGAGCTTGAGAAGCTTCTGGCCCGGTGGGTCCATAAAACTCACTCGGATAAGCTGTATTATTGAACCATACAAAACAACAAGCGATAAAACCAAAGACAGATAAAGCAGCTAAACTATAAGACAAGTAAGCTTCTCCAGACCATACAAATGCACGGCGAGCCCATGCGAAGGGTTTGGTTAAAATATGCCAAATTCCGCCAAATACACAAATAAAACCCAACCATACATGCCCACCAATTATATCTTCTAAATCATCTACACTAACAATCCACCCTTCTCCACCAAAAGGAGATTTTAGTAAATAACCAAATATAACACTGGGACTAAGGGTCAAATTGGTAATTTTTCTTACATCTCCCCCCCCAGGGGCCCAGGTATCATATACACCGCCAAAATAAAGAGCCTTGAGTACTAGAAGAAAAGCACCTAGACCTAACAAAATTAAGTGAATACCCAAAATTGTAGTCATTTTATTTCTATCTTTCCAGACATAACCAAAGAATGGAAAAGATTCCTCAAGAGTCTCGGGTCCCAGAAGCGCGTGATAAATGCCACCGAAGCCTAAGACTGCGGAGGAAATTAGGTGAAGTACGCCAGATACAAAGTACGGAAAAGTATCTAGAACTTCCCCCCCTGGCCCTACTCCCCAACCTAGAGTAGCTAAGTGTGGAAGTAAAATCAACCCTTGTTCATACATGGGCTTTTCTGGTACGAAATGGGCCACTTCAAATAGGTTCATTGCTCCGGCCCAGAATACGATTAATCCGGCATGAGCTACATGAGCTCCAAGCAGTTTACCGGACAAATTGATAAGTCTGGCATTCCCAGCCCACCAAGCAAAGCCGGTGGTTTCTTGGTCACGACCAGCTAAAACGAAAGTTCCATTAAAGAGCGTTTCCACGTGGTAGAACCTCCTCAGGGAATATAAGATTTTCATGAGGCTGATCCTGAGCTGCCATCCACGCACGAATACCCTCGTTTAAAAGAATATTTTTGGTGTAGAAAGTCTCAAATTCAGGATCTTCCGCTGCACGGATTTCCTGGGAAACAAAGTCATAGGCACGTAAGTTCAGAGCCAAGCCAACTACGCCAATAGCACTCATCCATAAACCGGTGACGGGTACAAATAGCATAAAGAAATGTAACCAACGTTTATTGGAAAAAGCAACACCAAAGATTTGGGACCAAAAGCGGTTAGCAGTGACCATTGAATAAGTTTCTTCAGCTTGAGTTGGGTTAAAAGCACGGAAGGTATTTGCACCATCACCGTCCTCAAATAGAGTGTTTTCTACGGTCGCTCCATGAATAGCGCATA
>NW_028259461.1:4361405-4378652 GCF_056163025.1 Triticum urartu | reverse complement strand
CTTCTTTCGTAACTCCCATAATTTCTTCGTAGTGGCTCCGTTCCATGCCTCATTTCATAGGGAAGCCCAAAGTGGCTCTATTTCATTCTATTTCACTTCCTAGCACTTCCTATCATTTAATATCCATCCCTTTGGTCTTATTGACATAAGAGATGTCATTTATAGTCTATCTCTTTCTATATATGGAAAGTCAGAAATTCTCATCGAAACATCGAGAAATTGTGCATATAGAAAACTCTAAAGAAAGAAAAAAAGGAGACCCATGCCATGATTTTCAAATCTTTTCTATTTAGTAGTCTAAGTTTCTCGATGAGGATAATTAATTCGGTCGTTGTGGTCGGACTCTATTATGGATTTCTGACTACATTCTCCATAGGTCCCTCTTAGATCTTCTTTCTCCAATCTTGGATTAGGGAAGAAGGAGATATTCGCGACTACTGGCGATTTCATTATGGGGCAGCTCATGATCTTCATATCGATCTATTATCCACCTCTGTATCTATTCTTTCTTAGCTAAACAGGTGGAAGATCTATCCAATTTGGTTATATTATATCATGGACTCGAAAAACGGATCTGAATTTGACTGAAATGCACGATCTTCACAGGTATCACTTTTCACGATACCTAAAAGGTGGAATAGCGATTTTCGAACCATTTCCTATAAGAGAATGGTTTCCATTACTTTGAGAAATGGATTCTTATATCAAACTATAGCTATTGCATTAAAGAAGAAAAGAAACTAATAGAAGTCGAAGACGCGGAATGATAGTGAATAGAGAGAAAGATTCTTCTGATTTTCTTGTTTCTATCTACTAGACGCCGTAGAGAATTGAGAATTTTCATGTCTTTCAATTCTCGTACTCGTAATTGGAAAGTTATGGAAGGAGACCCATCATTTTGCAATGAAAACAACATATAAAACTCTGGACAATTTCGAAATCAGGCCAAGCGTCTTAATACATATGCAAAAAAATTCATTATTGGCCCACCATTGATTAGAAGATTTAGCTTGTATGAATCGCTATTGGTTTGATACGAATAATGACAATCGTTTCAGTATGTTAAGGATACAGATGTATCCACAATTCATTTAGAGTTACTTAATAGTCTATTTCTTATACCATATCTCTATCCCGTGAAATTCTCGAGCCAAAAGATGGATGCATATGCTGTGTTTCATTTTGCTAAATGATATCAATTAAATGGTGTATCAATTCCATAAATTGCATATAGCAATAAATAAATCAGCAAAATTCTTTCTAATATTTTAGATAGAAGAAACATTTCTTCTATCTAAAATATTAGAAAGAATGTACCCTTCTATCCAAATCCAATTTGCATCGATAAAATAAATCCAAATTCCAGTAGTAGATGAATAATTGCAAATTTGTGTGTGTACGAGATTAGAATAACTTCAAAATAACTGACATAATTTTGTATTTTTCCTGATCAGAAAAATACATGAAAAAGAAAGGAGGTAGAAAAATTTTTGGATTTATGGTTAAAGAAGAAAAAGAAGAAAACAGGGGTTCTGTTGAATTTCAAGTATTCAGTTTCACCAATAAGATACGGAGACTTGCTTCACATTTGGAATTACACAAAAAAGATTTTTCATCGGAAAGAGGTCTACGAAGACTTTTGGGAAAACGTCGACGTTTGCTGGCTTATTTGGCAAAGAAAAATAGAGTACGTTATAAGAAATTAATCGGTCAGTTGAATATTCGGGAGCAGTAATTTAATCGTTCAAATTTTTTTCTTGTTTTATTATTTTTTTAGTAGTCTTATAGTAGTCTTAGATTTTTCATTTTGATGAGCCTCGCTTTGAGGAATTCATGGAATAATCCATTTTCATGGAATAATGAATTAAGGAAGAAAGGATATGAGTCTACCGCTTACAAGAAAAGATCTCATGATAGTCAATATGGGCCCTCAACACCCATCAATGCATGGTGTTCTTCGACTGATCGTTACTCTCGATGGTGAGGATGTTATTGATTGTGAACCCATATTAGGGTATTTACACAGAGGAATGGAAAAATCGCGGAAAACCGAACTATTATACAATACTTACCTTATGTAACAAGGATATAGAGAGATTGTAGAAAGGGGATAGGATAGTTATTTTTGCAAGAGACTTGTTGTAAATTCCTTAACTTAAGAAAGAAAAAAGAATAAAAACACAGATACATAACATAAAAAAAAGAATAAATAAGACGAGATTCGACCTCCCCCTACATATTTAATTTCCTCTCCTATACAAAAACTAGCAAGACCCACTCCATTGGTAATTCCATCAATAACACCCTTATCAAAAAACTCCGTGAGTTCGGTTAACCCTCTTATACCGAGGGTAAAGACCCTAGTATAGAAAATATCTATATAACCACGATTATATGACCAACTGTATATATTTTTTTTTACTTGATCTAAAAATTCTTTTTTAGGATTTCCTTTGTAAAAAGAGTTTATTAAATCCAAATTCTGAAAAAAAGAATAAGCGGATCCATAGAAGATATATGCTATGAATAAACCAAAGATAGCTAGACTTACAGAAGAAATTGCATTAGTAATAAATTCATATGAATTTACAAAAGAATTAGAACTTTCCTGGGTAAAGTTTATTGAGGGAGTTAACCACTTTGATAATATGGTTAACTCTGCTATTCCATTACCAATTCCTCCATTATCAAAAGAGATTCCTATGAATCCAATGAACAAAGTGAAAAGTAGTAATATAAGAAGAGGAAATAACATAGTATTTCCCGTTTCATGCGGATAGGCAAAAGTTTTTTTAGCCCCAAAAGACGTAGTAAAGGATCCTATCCTATTTCTTGTATTACCTTGAATTTTTGGTATATTTTGTGAAAAAAAAGAAACTCCACTCTTCGTTGTTGATAAAACGAAATCCCTATTCACTCCTTTGGGTATCCTTTTTCCCCATAAGGATATTGAATACAAGGAACTCTCTTTAGTGCTACTGTAATTTTGAAAATGAACACGCAAATACCCATCAAATGTAAGTAAATATATCCGAAACATATAAAAGGCAGTTAATCCTGCAGTAAAGGAGGCTATTATTCCAAAAAAGGGCGAATACAACCAACTATTACTAAGGATTTCATCTTTGGACCAGAAGCAAGCAAGAGGTGGAATACCACAAAGAGAAAGTGTACCCCATAAAAAGTAGTTCTTGTGATTGGAATGTATTTTCTTAAACCGCCCATAAGAACCATATTTTGACTTTTATCTGGTGAATATCCAACAAGAGGTTCCATTGAATGAATAACGGATCCGGATCCCAAGAACAATAAAGCTTTTGAATAAGCATGAGTGATCAAATGGAATAAAGCAGCTTGATAAGAACCTATACCTAGAGCTAACATCATATAACCCAATTGAGACATTGTAGAATAGGCTAAGCTTCTTTTAATATCTCTCTGAGCAAGAGCTAAAGTAGCTCCTAAGAATAGTGTTATTGTACCTACTAAAGAAATAAAACTCATTATCAAGGTAAAGATATGAAAAGAGGAAGAAGTCGAGCTAGAAGAAAAATTCCCGCAGCAACCATAGTTGCTGCGTGTATAAGAGCCGAAATAGGAGTGGGCCCTTCCATAGCATCGGGTAACCATACGTGAAGAGGAATTGTGCGGATTTCGCAACTGCACCAAGGAATAATAAAAAGCACACAAAGTAGTAAGTAAAGAGTTAATTCCATTATTAGGAATCCAGTTATTAGCTATTTTGAACAAATCCCTAAACTCTAAACTACCTGTTATCCAAAAAAAACCTAAAATTCCTAATAATAGACCAAAATCCCCTACACGATTAGTTACAAAGCTTTTTGACAAGCACTCGCTGCGATTGGTCGTGTAAACCAAAAGCCTATCAATAAATAAGAACACATTCCCACGAGTTCCCAAAAAAAATAAATTTGTATCAAATTGGAGCTAGTAACCAATCCCAACATGGAAGTATTGAAAAAACTTATATAAACAAAAATCTCAAATATCCTTCATCGTGAGACATATAACCATCACTATAAATAAGAACCAGGATTCCTACAGTAGTAATTAGTATTAACATAATAGAAGTAAGTGGGTCAATCAAGTATCCAAATTCTAAAGAAAAATCATTATTGACGGTCCAAGACCATAGATATTGATAGATCGAACTTCCATTTATTTGTTGAATAGACAGTTGAACTGAGAATACCATAGCTATACTTAAGAGTAAAACACTAGGAAAAGCCCATATGCGACGAAGATTTTTTGTTGCTGTCGGAATAAGAATAAGGCCAAATCCCATTGACATAATAACTGGAAGTGGGAGAAGAGGGATTACCCATGCATATTGATATGTATGTTCCATAAGAAAAGAAATTGCAATTTTTACTTCAATTTTTACTTCAATTTTTCTATAAAATTGTTTCCGATTCACCAAACCAATTCTTATCTCTTTCTGAAAGAATAAATAAAAAGAATAAGAAAAAATACTGAAATTCTTAATTTTTCCAAAATTTATCTCATTGAAATAATTAAAAATTAAGAATGGGTTTAGTTGGTTAAATTAAAAAAGTTAATAAAATAACTAGGTAACGAAGTTATTTTATTAACTAAATAAAGATATTTATAAAAATAAAAAAAAAAAAGTGGAATCATTTTACTTTCTATTCATAATTCATTTTTATATTTCTTTAAAACAAAGATGAAACAGCTCTCTTGTTCCATAATTAACTGATTGAGTGAATTCCAATGAAAACCTATGTTTATAAGAAATTATCGAATAGTCCTTACTTCATATAGAACTAAAATTCTAATGACTATAAATTACCTAAGTTTTAGAATGTCTTGTTTAAGAGACTCAGTATTTTTTGTTTTGATTGGAATTCCTTTCCTTTATGGAATACCATTCTGAACTTAATTAACTATTTTCATTTTCCTTCTTTTTATCCCCCCGTCTTATCTTATATGGGGGATAGGCTTCCATACCATATATCTATATATGGAGTATACTTGATATATAAATAGATATAAATAGATTTAAATGAGAAACCCTTCTATATATTCTATATTATTAAAAAAAAAGTATAAAATATATAAAGAAAAAATGTTAAAAATTCTTGTTGTCTTATCCGCATTAGACAAAATGAAGTAAAAAATAATTCAAAATTTAAGTATCTTTCAGTATCTAAGTATAAATACTAATAAAAAGAAGAAAGAAGGATTGATTTGCAGCAATAGATGTCTTTCACATACAACTAGAAAAAAGTAATTTCCTTTTTGAATGGCAGTTCCAAAAAAACGTACTTCAATGTCAAAAAAGCGTATTCGTAAAAATATTTGGAAGAAAAAGACTTATTTTTCCATAGTACAATCTTATTCTTTAGTAAAATCAAGATCATTTTCGAGCGGTAATGAGCATCCAAAACCAAAGGGTTTTTCTGGGCAACAAACAAATAATAAGATTTTGGAATAATATGAATTGACTTATCAAAAAAGAATTCCAATTATTTAATAATTTGGATTCTTCTTTGAATGTACTTTTATGTGTCGAATTACTCGGTACAATATTCTTAGAACAAAAAACCCTCTTATCTTATATATACAAGAAAAAAAAAGTTTTGTTTGGTATACTGTGTGCTAAGTATTCTTTTCCTATCAATGAACTTTTCATAATTTTCCTAATAGAATCCTCATATTCTATTAGGAAAATTATGAAAAGTGGAGTATTCTTACAATAGGACTTACAACTTCCACCTATCTTCTCCAAAATCATAAGGTTAGTAAATCTTATTAATAAGAGCATAAAGACTTTCATTCTAGAAATTTTTAAAAAATCCAAAAAGCCTTTTCTATTTATCCATTTTATTTTAATTTCATCATTAAATAGAAACCCTTTTGGATTTTTTTCATTGTATTGAAAGAATTTTCAAAATGTAAAGGGGAAATTAATTAGAAAAAATTAGTTCTATAATTGCAAGTTAGAAAAAAGAAGTTCCAACTCTTTCAAGCAGTGTTTGTGTTTCTATTGGGCAAAGCAAGAGTTTATTGTAAAAAAAAAAATGGAAACGATACTACCAAACGAAGTCTATTTTAATGAAAACTCTAATGTTCCTAAATTTTATGGACTTTCCCAATATCGACGATTCCCAAGATAATAGCTATTATTCTTTTAAGTTACCTATTATTTGAAGTTAGCCGCCATGGTGAAATTGGTAGACACGCTGCTCTTAGGAAGCAGTGCTCAAGCATCTCGGTTCGAATCCGAGTGGCGGCATTCTTGAAAAAGAATACAATAGATTAGAAATCAATTCGAAATTTACAATTTTGTAATGGGACCTTCCCTTATGCTATTTGCAACTTTAGAACATATACTAACTCATATCTCTTTCTCAACGATTTCAATTGTGATTACGATTCATTTTATAACCTTATTAGTTCGTGAACTTGGAGGATTACGCGATTCGTCAGAAAAAGGAATGATAGTTACTTTTTTCTCTATAACAGGATTCTTAGTTTCTCGTTGGGCTTCCTCGGGACATTTTCCATTAAGTAATTTATATGAGTCATTGATCTTCCTTCATGGGCCCTGTATATTCTTCATACCATTCCTAAAATACAGAACTCTAAAAATGATTTAAGCACAATAACTACGCCAAGTACTATTTTAACGCAAGGCTTTGCCACATCGGGTCTTTTAACTGAAATGCATCAATCCACGATACTAGTACCTGCTCTACAATCTCAGTGGTTAATGATGCATGTCAGTATGATGTTATTAAGCTATGCAACTCTTTTGTGCGGATCCTTATTATCTGCCGCTATTCTAATCATTAGATTTCGAAATAATTTCCATTTCTTTTCTAAAAAGAAAAAAAATGTTTTAAATAAAACATTTTTCTTTAGTGATATTAAATATTTTTATGCAAAAAGAAGTGCTTTAAAAAGAACCTCTGTCCCTTCATTTCCAAATTATTACAAATATCAATTAACGGAGCGTTTGGATTCTTGGAGTTATCGTGTCATTAGCCTAGGATTTACCCTTTTAACCGTAGGTATTCTTTGTGGAGCAGTATGGGCTAATGAGGCCTGGGGATCCTATTGGAATTGGGATCCTAAGGAAACTTGGGCATTTATTACTTGGACCATATTACGCAATTTATTTACATAGTAGAACAAATCCAAATTGGAAGGGTACGAATTCTGCACTTATAGCTTTGATAGGATTTCTTATAATTTGGATTTGTTATTTTGGTATAAATCTATTAGGAATAGGCTTACATAGTTATGGTTCGTTTACATTAACACCTAAATGATTACATAAAATAAAACCTTCATGAAATGAAGGT
This sequence comes from Triticum urartu, assembly GCF_056163025.1. Lineage (NCBI taxonomy): Eukaryota > Viridiplantae > Streptophyta > Magnoliopsida > Poales > Poaceae > Triticum > Triticum urartu. Next base: position 4,371,303 of record NW_028259461.1, on the reverse strand, counting down.
TTTTACTTTTATGTTTTATTTGAGAACCCCTTGAACGCCTTATCAAAGGGTTCTCAAAATTCGAGATAGATCTAATTATACTTTTTTACTTATTTCTGCATTATATACTTTTTACTTATTTCTGCATTAATAGAGCAGACGAGTAAAAAAAGCAAACCTATTTAGGATAATAATTGGATAAGAGAGCCTCTACCCTGTCAACGGATAGGGAGAGAACAAAATCTGGATAAATACCAATTCCTATTACTGGTAAAAAGATACAGATTAAAATAAAGAGTTCTCGTGGTCCAGAATCCACAAAATTTGCGTTTGGAACATTAAATAGCTTGTATCCATAGAACATCTGGCGTAACATAGATAATAAATAAATAGGAGTTAATATCATTCCAATTGCCATTACAAAAGTAATTAGTGTTTTTGGCATTAACAGAAATTTTGGACTAGTAATTAGTCCAAAAAATACTACTAATTCTGCGACAAAACCACTCATTCCTGGTAAGGCAAGAGAAGCCATTGAAAAGCTACTAAACATGGTAAAATTTTAGGCATTGGGATAGATATTCCCCCAGTTCTTCGAGATAAACAAGACGCATTCTATCAGAAGCGGTTCCTGCCAAGAAAAAAAGTGTAGCACCAATAAATCCATGGGATAATATTTGTAAAATAGCTCCATTGAGTCCAATGTTGGTTATGGAACCAATTCCTATAATTATGAAACCCATGTGAGATACAGAGGAATAAGCTATTCTTTTTTTGAAATTTCGTTGACCAGAGAAGTTGAAGCTGCATAGATTATTTGGATCGCTCCTATTATTACTAACCAGGGCGAAAATAGATAATGAGCATGAGGTAACAATTCCATGTTGATCCGAATCAATCCATATGCTCCCATCTTTAATAATATTCCCGCTAAAAGCATACATGTACTATAATGTGCTTCCCCATGGGTATCTGGTAACCACGTATGTAGGGGTATAATCGGCAATTTGACAGCATAAGCAATAAGGAAGCCAAAATATAAAAGTATTTCCAAGGTTGCAGGGTATGATTGATTAATTAATCTTTCCAAATCTAATCCTGGTTCGTTGGAACCATATAAGCCCATACCCAGAACTCCGATTAAGAAAAAAATGGAACCGCCTGCAGTATACAAAATAAACTTTGTAGCTGAATATAGACGCCTCTTCCCCCCCACATGGATAAAAGTAAGTAAACAGGAATTAATTCTAACTCCCACATGATAAAAAAAAGTAAAAGGTCTCGCGAAGAAAATAATCCTATTTGACCACTATACATTGCGAGCATCAGGAAATAGAATAATCGCGAATTCCGTGTAATTGGCCAAGCTGCTAAAGTAGCTAAAGTAGTGATAAATCCTGTCAATAAAATAGATCCTAATGAAAGTCCATCGATTCCCAATCTCCAGTGGAATCGAAGACATCTATCCATTTATAATCCTCCTTTAATTGGATTAAGGGATCCTCCAGTTGGAAATGATAACAGAACGCATAAGTCATTAGAAGGAATTCTAATAAACAAATAGATATAGTATACCACCTAACGACTTTGTTTCCCTTATGAGGTAAAAAGAAAATTAATGAACCTGCAAATATCGGCAAAACAACAAGTATTGTTAACCAAGGAAAATAACTCATGATAAAGTGATAAAGACAAGATACGTTTTGACCAGAAAGCCCGTGCTCGATTATTTCGAGCACAGGCTTCTTCGGTAAAGAGGAATCAGACGATTCGAGTGAAGTTTTTTGTAACGTATCAATAAGATAGAGCCATGCTACGTGTTGTTTCAGGCCCTAAATAAACGCGGACACTTAAAAAATCTGTCGGGCAGGCAGATTCACATCTCTTACAACCCACACAATCTTCGGTTCTCGGCGCGGAAGCAATTTGCTTGGCTTTACATCCATCCCAGGGTATCATTTCTAATACATCTGTTGGACAAGCTCGTACACATTGAGTGCATCCTATACATGTATCGTAAATTTTTACGGAATGTGACATTGGATCTATAAATTTTTCTTTTCAACATAAATTTTTCGATCTGGTAAAAATGAAATTAGTACTATAATGAGTCATATGTATTGTAGACACCAGACGAAGCAATGGTTTATCCAAACTTCAAAAAAAAAAATCTATTTTTTAATCTGTTTGTGAGAAAGCGTGAAGAGAGCCAAGAGACTTTAATTTTGGATTTCAACAATAAATAAGAAATAAGAAAGAATTTTACGAATTGTACAGACGAATTCGAATTAGCCAATAAATTGGCTATCGTCTTTTCAATATAAATTATTGCAATATTCAAATTGCAATATCAATGAATTACAAATACAAAAATTCATTTAAGTGAAAAAGAATACTATGCAATAATCTACTAAAAAAAATGGATATTCTCAAATAATACTAAGAAAATAGTATTGATTTCTATTTATTTTAATATGTGCGCCTTTGTTTAGAGGATTCTATGTCTAATTATTCAAAAGTCTAATTATTCAATAAATTAGATTGATTGATACGAGTGGATTTCCTATTACGATGGATGGAAGAAAGAATGGATAGTCCAATAGCGGCTTCAGCAGCTGCAAGGGCTATAACAAAAATTGCGAAAATATCTCCTTTTAATTGGCGACTATCAAATAGATCAGAAAATGTTACGAGATTTAGATTAATTGAATTCAGTATAAGTTCAAGACATATTAGAGCTCTAACCATGTTTCGGCTTGTGATCAATCCATAGATACCAATCGAAAATAAATAGACACTCAAAAAAAGTACATGCTCAAACATCATTAACTAACTCCTTATCAATCTCGATTCATTTCAATATGAGGGCAAGAATTGAACCGATTCAATTAATTACAATAGAACAATTACACAACAAAAGAAAAAAAAAAAAAAAAAAAAGGAGGTATTTGTTGGCAGTAGATGGATTTTACTAAATCAAAATTGTGATTCTTTAGTTATTTATTTTAGATTTGCAATTCTTATAATTTGTACTTTTTCTAAGTTTTCTTATTGCCGAGCCATAGTAATTGCACCTATTAAAGAAACTAGAAGAATTATGGAAATGAGTTCAAACGGAAGATAAAAATCGGTTGCTAAATGAATTCCAATTTGTTGAACATTATTTATGAGACCCTGTTCTACTATTTGGTTTGATCTTGTAGTCCAAAGAATTCCATACCACGACGTATCTGGGATAGTAGTCATTAGTGAAAAAACAATAGTTATACAAACGAGTGAAGTGAACCCATCTCCAATAGTCCAATAATTCTTATCTTTAGACCATTCTGAGCCATTTACGAACATTACAGCGAATATGATCAAGACATTTATGGCTCCCACATAAATAAGAAGTTGTGCGACAGCTACAAAGTAGGAATTTAATAAAAATAGAATAAGGATATACAAACAAGAACTAATCCCAGCGAAAAGGCAGAATAAATGGGGTTGGTAAGTAATACTACTCCTAGACCCCCTAGTAGAAGAACAAATCCCCCAAATAGCATAAGAATCTCATGTATTGGTCCAGGTAAATCCATTATGGATAAAAAGAAATTAATAGTATAAAATTTTTCATGAACTGACTAAAACTAAAGGATTCAAGGAAGGAAAAAAGGATTAGGGTATTTTTTTGTGTATAAACTTATAGTTATAAATTATATTATATCACGAAAATCTAGTCTGATTTAAAATAAGAAATAATTTCCAATAAGCAGTAGTTTTTCGTTTTTCTTTATAGTTTAATTTTAAAGTTTAATAAAGAATTATTAGATTTTTATAACAGAAAGACAAAATCAAAGTTTAGTAATCAGTAATCGTTCTTGAATTCGAAGATTTTTCTTTGTTTATTTTACTTTCAGACGAATTCCTAATTGTTTGAATTGTGTAATCTCCCATTATGGAGATTGGTAACCGACTTAAAGCAATTTGATTGTAATTCAATTCATGACGATCATAGGTAGAAAGTTCATATTCTTCAGTCATTGATAAACAGCTTGTTGGACAGTACTCAACACAATTGCCACAAAATATACAAACTCCGAAATCAATACTATAATTAAGCAATTGTTTTCTTTTAATATCCTTTTCAAATCTCCAATCCACAACGGGTAAATCTATCGGACATACGCGAACACATACTTCACAAGCAATACATTTATCAAATTCAAAGTGGATTCGCCCTCGGAAACGCTCTGGTGTAATTGATTTTTCATAAGGGTAGTGAATCGTTATAGGTAAACGATTTGTGTGGGATAAGGTAGTTATGAAACTTTGACCTATGTACCTTGTAGCACGTATTGTTTGTTGACCATAACTCATGAACCCAGTTACCATAGGGAACATATTCATTCTAAATATCTATGAAAAAGATATGTTTCTTTCTCTTGTTTGAGAGAGCTTTTGTGTTGAAAATATTCTTACTATTATTGTATTATCTTATTTATAGTGAAACAAGTTGAGAAGAGGTTGTTAATAAGAGATTGCCCAGGGAAATAGGTAAAAGAAATTTCCATCCAAGATTTAATAACTGATCCATTCTCATCCTCGGTAAAGTCCATCTTATTGTGATAGAAATGAAGAGAAATAAATAAGCTTTAGTTAATGTAATAAATATACCCATTGTCATTTCCAAAATTCCAACTGCTTTATTCATTTGGAAAAAATCAAAAAAGGATATATAGGGAATAGATAAATTCCACCCGCCCAAGTAGAGAACTGTTACAAATAAAGAAGAAACTAATAAATTTAGGTAAGAAACAAGATAAAATAAACCATATTTGATACCGGAATATTCAGTTTGGTAACCTGCTACTAATTCTTCCTCCGCTTCTGGTAAATCAAAGGGTAATCTTTCACATTCTGCCAAAGAAGAAATTAAAAAAACCAGAAAACCTATAGGCTGACGCCAAATATTCCATCCAAAAAAACCGTATTTTGACTGTGCTTCAACTATATCAACTGTACTTGAACTGTTAGATAATCATAGTCGGTGATAACATCACAGTTCCCACCGCTATTTCAAAACCGTACATGAAACCTTAGCTTCATACGGCTTCTCTATGATCAGAAAAAGGAAAGGACTGTTTTGTTCCTAGCCCCGGGGGCGTAGATAGAATTAGATAAAATAAAATAGATTTGAAAGTCCTAAATTAGACCAAAGGAATTCCGTCTGCTAGAATAAGAAAAAGCGCTTCCGAATTGATCTCATCCTTTATAATATAATGAAAATTTTTCTTTGTTCAGTAATAACTTAATCTTGGAATAAAACACTTGTTACTTGTTATAGGAATTCAATTAATAAATGGAAAGAGTTGGGTATTAGTTCATGAGCAATTCTGCATGAATATGGATAGAGGAAGGAAATAATGAAAATTTTTTCTAGTGCACTCCATATCTTTTTTACTATTCTTCTTTCCCCAGGGAGGGGGTATTTAAAAAGAAAAAATGGATAAAGGGTTAATTCGTTCTTGATAGCCATTTCCTTAACAAGTGAATGGGAACATACTCTGGATCGGAATCCGAAGAAAGTACTACTTGATAATTTCTACAAATTGCAAGTCCTTATTATGATTCCTTTTATGGGCAAAAATCTCTAATGTTTTAGATTTTCCATTACTAATCCTTTATGTACTTTAGTGTTCCTAACCCTTCACTAACTTTTGGTGGATTCTTCTTATGGATTATTAAGTTATAGTAATAACTAGGAGTATTCTAGTAATGGAATTCCATATCGTGAATCCTTTATTCTTGGCCGCTTCAAGATATGATGACTAATTAAAAAATATCAACCTTGGGATAAAGAGTTTACACTGCTTATGTTTACTTCCACTTTTTTCTTGTACGTAGGAAATGAGATTTTTTCTTTTTACTACAAATTTATAAGCTGTTTTGTTTCACTCATATAGCTATCTAGTTTAACTTACCAACCCAAATACTAAATAAGAAAAGGAATATAAATAGTTAATGGATTTTATAGGAAAAAGATCTATTTTAACGAATCACACGTAGAGATATTGCTAGCACACAAAAAGTTAATGGTATTTCATAACTAATGGATTGAGCAGCAGCTCGTAGACCGCCTGAAAAAGAATATTTATTATTTGAGCTATATCCTGCCATAAGAAGACCAATAGGAGCTATACTTGAAATGGCAATCCATAAAAAAACACCAATACTAAGATCGGCTAAAACAAAATGATATCCCAAAGGGATAACTAAAAAACTTAATAAAACTGATATGACTGCTATAGAGGGTCCAATGCTAAATAAAGAAATATCTCCTCGGGATGGCAGAATATCTTCTTTAAAAAGTAGCTTAGTCCCATCTGCTATAGCTTGAAGCAGGCCCAGGGGGCCAGCATATTCAGGACCAATACGTTGTTGTATCGACGCAGATATTTCTCTTTCTAACCACACAATTACGAGTACCTCTATTGTTATTCCCAAAAGGAGGGTCAAAATGGGTAGAATCGATATCAGTCCATAGACTTCTTTTAATAATTCCAATTTCGAAAAAGAATTGATAGTTTCTACCTCTACCCTATCTATTATCATTTCAACGATCAACTTCCCCCATAATGATATCTATACTACCTAATATCGTCATGATATCAGCCAATTTCATTTTTTTAACTAGCTGAGGAAGAATTTGCAAATTAATAAACCCGGGTGGACGGATTTTCCATCTCCAGGGGAAAAGGCTATCATCTCCTACTAGATAAATCCCTAATTCACCTTTTGGGGCTTCTACTCTTACATAAAGCTCTTGTCTTGACAATTCAAAATTGGGCGAAGGTTTTTTACCAAGAAATTTATACTCAAAATCATTCCATTCAGAATTATTTTCTTTCTTAAAGCGTCGGACTTCTAAATTTTCATAAGGTCCTCCAGGAATTTTTTCTACAGCTTGTTGAATTATTTTGATGGATTCCCTCATTTCACCAATTCGTACTAAATAGCGAGCTAACGAATCCCCTTCTTTTTGCCATTGGACTTTCCAATCAAATTGGTTGTAAGACTCATAAGGATCTACTTTACGAAGATCCCATTGTATTCCAGAAGCTCGTAACATCGGTCCCGATAAGCCCCAATTTACTGCTTCTTCTCCGCTAATAAAACCTACTCCTTCAACTCGCTCTAAAAAAATTGGATTCTGTGTAATAAGTTGTTGATATTCAACAACTCCGCGTAAAAAATAATCACAGAAATCTAAACATTTATCGATCCATCCATAAGGTAGATCGGCGGCTACTCCTCCGATGCGAAAGTAATTGTGCATCATTCGCATACCTGTAGCAGCTTCAAATAGATCATATATTAATTCTCTCTCTCTAAAAATATAGAAAAAAGGAGTCTGTGCGCCGAGATCCGCCATAAAAGGTCCAAGCCATAGCAAGTGAGAAGCTATCCGGCTTAATTCTAACATAATTACCCTAATATAGCTGGCTCTTTGTGGTATTTGAATATTCTCCAAGAATTCTGGTGCATTTACTGTTATTGCTTCTGTAAACATAGTAGCTAAATAATCCCACCTTGTTACATAAGGTAAGTATTGTATAATAGTTCGGTTTTCCGCGATTTTTTCCATTCCTCTGTGTAAATACCCTAATATGGGTTCACAATCAATAACATCCTCACCATCGAGAGTAACGATCAGTCGAAGAACACCATGCATTGATGGGTGTTGAGGGCCCATATTGACTATCATGAGATCTTTTCTTGTAAGCGGTAGACTCATATCCTTTCTTCCTTAATTCATTATTCCATGAAAATGGATTATTCCATGAATTCCTCAAAGCGAGGCTCATCAAAATGAAAAATCTAAGACTACTATAAGACTACTAAAAAAATAATAAAACAAGAAAAAAATTTGAACGATTAAATTACTGCTCCCGAATATTCAACTGACCGATTAATTTCTTATAACGTACTCTATTTTTCTTTGCCAAATAAGCCAGCAAACGTCGACGTTTTCCCAAAAGTCTTCGTAGACCTCTTTCCGATGAAAAATCTTTTTTGTGTAATTCCAAATGTGAAGCAAGTCTCCGTATCTTATTGGTGAAACTGAATACTTGAAATTCAACAGAACCCCTGTTTTCTTCTTTTTCTTCTTTAACCATAAATCCAAAAATTTTTCTACCTCCTTTCTTTTTCATGTATTTTTCTGATCAGGAAAAATACAAAATTATGTCAGTTATTTTGAAGTTATTCTAATCTCGTACACACACAAATTTGCAATTATTCATCTACTACTGGAATTTGGATTTATTTTATCGATGCAAATTGGATTTGGATAGAAGGGTACATTCTTTCTAATATTTTAGATAGAAGAAATGTTTCTTCTATCTAAAATATTAGAAAGAATTTTGCTGATTTATTTATTGCTATATGCAATTTATGGAATTGATACACCATTTAATTGATATCATTTAGCAAAATGAAACACAGCATATGCATCCATCTTTTGGCTCGAGAATTTCACGGGATAGAGATATGGTATAAGAAATAGACTATTAAGTAACTCTAAATGAATTGTGGATACATCTGTATCCTTAACATACTGAAACGATTGTCATTATTCGTATCAAACCAATAGCGATTCATACAAGCTAAATCTTCTAATCAATGGTGGGCCAATAATGAATTTTTTTGCATATGTATTAAGACGCTTGGCCTGATTTCGAAATTGTCCAGAGTTTTATATGTTGTTTTCATTGCAAAATGATGGGTCTCCTTCCATAACTTTCCAATTACGAGTACGAGAATTGAAAGACATGAAAATTCTCAATTCTCTACGGCGTCTAGTAGATAGAAACAAGAAAATCAGAAGAATCTTTCTCTCTATTCACTATCATTCCGCGTCTTCGACTTCTATTAGTTTCTTTTCTTCTTTAATGCAATAGCTATAGTTTGATATAAGAATCCATTTCTCAAAGTAATGGAAACCATTCTCTTATAGGAAATGGTTCGAAAATCGCTATTCCACCTTTTAGGTATCGTGAAAAGTGATACCTGTGAAGATCGTGCATTTCAGTCAAATTCAGATCCGTTTTTCGAGTCCATGATATAATATAACCAAATTGGATAGATCTTCCACCTGTTTAGCTAAGAAAGAATAGATACAGAGGTGGATAATAGATCGATATGAAGATCATGAGCTGCCCCATAATGAAATCGCCAGTAGTCGCGAATATCTCCTTCTTCCCTAATCCAAGATTGGAGAAAGAAGATCTAAGAGGGACCTATGGAGAATGTAGTCAGAAATCCATAATAGAGTCCGACCACAACGACCGAATTAATTATCCTCATCGAGAAACTTAGACTACTAAATAGAAAAGATTTGAAAATCATGGCATGGGTCTCCTTTTTTTCTTTCTTTAGAGTTTTCTATATGCACAATTTCTCGATGTTTCGATGAGAATTTCTTGACTTTCCATATATAGAAAGAGATAGACTATAAATGACATCTCTTATGTCAATAAGACCAAAGGGATGGATATTAAATGATAGGAAGTGCTAGGAAGTGAAATAGAATGAAATAGAGCCACTTTGGGCTTCCCTATGAAATGAGGCATGGAACGGAGCCACTACGAAGAAATTATGGGAGTTACGAAAGAAGCTTCGGACTCATATTGTTCATGGGTTGAGAGCGGGAGTTGAACTCTAGGAGGTCGAATCCCCCCTTGTTCCTCAGTAGCTCAGTGGTAGAGCGGTCGGCTGTTAACTGACTGGTCGTAGGTTCGAATCCTACTTGGGGAGATTTTATTCATTCTTTAATGTAAGAATTTTAATGTAAGAATAAAGAATTGAATTAAAGGGCTTGCTTTGACCCTTAGGAGTAGGTAACCCGTTCGCTATCCTTGTTTCTATTTCTATTGCA
>NW_028259461.1:4336405-4346405 GCF_056163025.1 Triticum urartu | reverse complement strand
AGACAGAGGTCCGTTGGCATTTCAGCCTTTCTTCTCCTTTCAGGGCCTATCCGAAAGAGAATCCAGTACCTCTTGGTCCTGAATATCAGAATAGGACGAACGAACCGGCCTCCGCGGATATCTTTGCTTCGGAACAAAACCCTGCAATCAAATAGATTGTCCCAAGGGCGCCATATTCTAGGAGCCCAAGTTATGCTATTGAAAATTCGTTCCTCTAGCAGTTCCGGTTTGAGCATTCCGTTCCCTTTTTCAAACTCCACTTCTTTTCATATAGCAATCCCTGATCAAAGAGAGAACAATATCCATTTCAAAACATTTCTAACAGATTCCTTAGTTCGGACCGACGAAGTAATGTCACTCGACTATTATCAACCTGACTGCAATCTTTTTCTGTCGGTAAGGATTGCACCAGAGCACCTTCTACTTCTAATAGGCCATGAACTATAGATAGAGAAGAATCATTCTGAGCGAGTACATAAGAAGCGATCCACTTTTTTTCATCGGTTCCAGGGGAAGACCAAAGATCTTGCGCGGCAGGTCCGCCAGAAAAACTCAAAAGAGAAAGAAGTCTCGTTAATCTCTTCATGCTCGTTCCAAGTTCGAAGTACCTTTTGGCCAAAGAAAAACCCGCTTCCTGACACGATTGCCTCTTTATCTTTATATAGATAGATTCTATGGGGTTATTACTTAGTAAGTCTATTTTGTACAAGAGCCCCTCCTATCTGATAGAAAAGGGTCCCATGATCCCGAGCCGATCTTACCTTGGCTCGCAAACCCCAAGTTTGTCTATGAAGAGCTAATCTAATTGTATTTTTTTCTAGAATGGATTTCTTATGTGGAATACTAATGGATAGGGCTTCGTTGCTAAGTGCTACAAGATCTAGTGCACTGGAACTCGTGGTTATGGACCCGAATCCTTTAGTATGGAACATTGTCTTTTCCAAGTAAAAACCCCTAGTATATGAAAGAATGAAAAGGTGCTTTCGTTCTTGTGGAATAAGAAGCCCTCGTACCTTAATGAAAGGAAAATCGTAATTTTTCGTTAGGTATTTGACCAAATAGGATCGTCCAGTTCCTACAGAACCTATCACTAAAATACCCGATAGGGCTAAGCGGAACGAAAAGGGTTTTCCATGAGATGGTAAATGAAAACGATTAGTCCCACACGAGGTTTGGGAATAAGTGATTGTCTGATAATGAGCAAGGAATATACGTCTTTCTGCTAAAGAGGATCTATTAAACTCATAATTCATTAGATCCTTGTTATCAATGCCAACTAGGTATCATAAGTAAATGGATCCCGGTTGTTCAATCCTTTGATAACCAAGGTCATTCTTTGCTAAAGAGAAATGATCACTATGAGTCAGACTCAATAGAATTGGATCCATTCCAAATAGCGAGAATTAGGATTCTTGATCCCTCTCAATCTCTCTTTCAATTCGAGGATCCAGAGAGGTGTTTTCATAGTCATCTCCGAATATTTGCCATCTCGGAATATTTTCGATTTCATTTTTCTATGATATGTCTTTCTATATGAAAATTGGTTATTTACGATGTACGATGATCCCTGTTAAGCATCCATGGCTGAATGGTTAAAGCGCCCAACTCATAATTGGTAAATTTGCGGGTTCAATTCCTGCTGGATGCACACGAACGGGAACATTCCATAAGTCTATTGGAACTGGCTCTCTATCCATGGAATCTCATCCATCATCCATACATAACGAATTGGTATGGTATATTCATACCATAACATAAGAACAATAAGAACTCGAATTCTTATCGATACTGGAACTCAGAGCATAGGAGGGAAAGTCGATTTATGGATGGAATCAAATACGCAGTATTTACAGAAAAAAGTCTTCGTTTATTGGGAAAGAATCAATATACTTTTAATGTCGAATCGGGATTCACTAAGACAGAAATAAAGCATTGGGTCGAACTCTTCTTTGGTGTTAAGGTGGTAGCTGTGAATAGCCATCGACTACCTGGAAAAGGTAGAAGAATAGGACCTATTCTGGGCCATACAATGCATTACAGACGTATGATCATTACCCTTCAACCGGGTTATTCTATTCCACTTCTAGATAGAGAAAAAAACTAAAGGAGAATACTTAATAATACGGCGAAACATTTATACAAAACACCTATCCCGAGCACACGCAAGGGAACCGTAGACAGGCAAGTGAAATCCAATCCACGAAATAATTTGATCCATGGACGGCACCGTTGTGGTAAAGGTCGTAATTCCAGAGGAATCATTACCGCAAGGCATAGAGGGGGAGGTCATAAGCGCCTATACCGTAAAATAGATTTTCGACGGAATCAAAAAGACATATCTGGTAGAATCGTAACCATAGAATACGACCCTAATCGAAATGCATACATTTGTCTCATACACTATGGGGATGGTGAGAAGAGATATATTTTACATCCCAGAGGGGCTATAATTGGAGATACTATTGTTTCTGGTACAAAAGTTCCTATATCAATGGGAAATGCCCTACCTTTGAGTGCGGTTTGAACTATTGATTTACGTAATTGGAAGTAACCAATTAGGTTTACGACGAAACCTAGAAATCGATCACTGATCCAATTTGACTACCTCTACGGGATAGACCTCAACAGAAAACTGTTGAGTAACGGCAGCAAGTGATTGAGTTCAGTAGTTCCTCATAGAAAATTATTGGCTCTAGAGATATGGTAATATGGAGAAGACAAAATTGTTTGAAGCACGCACAGAACCGGAAGCGCCCCTTGTTTCAAAGAGAGGAGGACGGGTTATTCACATTTAATTTGATGGTCAGAGGCAAATTGAAAGCTAAGCAGTGGTAATTAAGACCCCCGGGGGAAAATAGGGATGTCTCCTACGTTACCCATAATATGTGGAAGTATCGACGTAATTTCATAGAGTCATTCGATCTGAATGCTACATGAAGAACATAAGCCAGATGACGGAACGCAGAGACCTAGGATGTAGAAGATCATAACATGAGCGATTCGGCAGATTTGGATTCCTTTCCTATATATCCACTCATGTGGTACTTCATCATATGATTCATATAAGATCCATCTGTCTAGAGATCGTCATATACATCTAGAAAGCCGTATGCTTTGGAAGAAGCTTGTACAGTTTGGGAAGGGGTTTTTTGAGAGAAAAGAAGAATCTACTTCAACCGATATGCCCTTAGGCACGGCCATGCATAACATAGAAATCACACGTGGAAGGGGTGGGCAATTAGCTAGAGCAGCAGGTGCTGTAGCGAAACTCATTGCAAAAGAGGGTAAATCGGCCACTTTAAGATTACCATCTGGGGAGGTCCGTTTAGTATCCCAAAACTGCTTAGCAACAGTCGGACAAGTGGGTAATGTTGGGGTGAACCAAAAAAGTTTGGGTAGAGCCGGATCTAAGTGTTGGCTAGGTAAACGCCCCGTAGTAAGAGGGGTAGTTATGAACCCTGTGGACCACCCCCATGGGGGCGGTGAAGGGAAAGCTCCCATTGGTAGAAAAAAACCCACAACCCCTTGGGGTTATCCTGCGCTTGGAAGAAGAACTAGGAAAAGGAAAAAATATAGCGATAGTTTTATTCTTCGTCGCCGTAAGTAAATACGTAACTAGGAATATGGAAAATTGCATTTTTGGAATTTGCAATAATGCGATGGGCGAACGACGGGAATTGAACCCGCGCATGGTGGATTCACAATCCACTGCCTTGATCCACTTGGCTACATCCGCCCCTTATCCAGCTAAAGGATTTTTTTCTTTTTTCCATTGATCATTATTCTATTTATTCTGACCTCCGTACTTCGATCGAGATATTGGACATAGAATGCCACTCTTTAAAAAGGAAAAAAGGAGTAATCAGCTGTGACACGAAAAAAAACGAATCCTTTTGTAGCTCATCATTTATTGGCAAAGATAGAAAAGGTCAATATGAAGGAGGAGAAAGAAACAATAGTAACGTGGTCCCGGGCATCTAGCATTCTACCCACAATGGTTGGCCATACAATCGCGATTCATAATGGAAAGGAACATATACCTATTTACATAACAAATCCTATGGTAGGTCGCAAATTGGGGGAATTCGTGCCTACTCGGCATTTCACGAGTTATGAAAATGCAAGAAAGGATACTAAATCTCGTCGTTAACTGAATTCTGAATAGAAAGATTAAGAAGAAAAAAAGATTCAAAATAAAGACAGAAATACCCAATATCTTGCTAGAACAAGATATTGGGTATTTCTGTCTTCAAAAATTCTTATATGTTAGCAGAAAAACCTTATCCATTAATAGATGGAACTTCAACAGCAGCTAAGTCTAGAGGGAAGTTGTGAGCATTACGTTCGTGCATTACTTCCATACCAAGGTTAGCACGGTTGATGATATCAGCCCAAGTATTAATAACGCGACCTTGACTATCAACTACAGATTGGTTGAAATTGAAACCATTTAGGTTGAAAGCCATAGTACTAATACCTAAAGCAGTGAACCAGATTCCTACTACAGGCCAAGCAGCCAAGAAGAAGTGTAAAGAACGAGAGTTGTTGAAACTAGCATATTGGAAGATTAATCGGCCAAAATAACCATGAGCAGCCACAATATTATAAGTTTCTTCCTCTTGACCAAATTTGTAACCCTCATTAGCGGATTCATTTTCAGTAGTTTCCCTGATCAAACTAGAGGTTACCAAGGAACCATGCATAGCACTGAATAGGGAACCGCCGAATACACCAGCTACACCTAACATGTGGAATGGATGCATAAGGATGTTGTGCTCTGCCTGGAATACAATCATAAAGTTGAAAGTACCAGAGATTCCTAAAGGCATACCATCAGAAAAGCTTCCTTGACCAATAGGGTAAATCAAGAAAACAGCAGTAGCAGCTGCAACAGGAGCTGAATATGCAACAGCAATCCAAGGACGCATACCCAGACGGAAACTAAGTTCCCACTCACGACCCATATAACAAGCTACACCAAGTAAGAAGTGTAGAACAATTAGCTCATAAGGACCACCATTGTATAACCACTCATCAACAGATGCAGCTTCCCAAATTGGGTAAAAGTGCAATCCGATCGCCGCAGAAGTAGGGATAATAGCACCAGAGATAATATTGTTTCCATAAAGTAAAGAACCAGAAACAGGCTCACGAATACCATCAATATCTACTGGAGGGGCAGCGATGAAGGCGATAATAAATACAGAAGTTGCGGTCAATAAGGTAGGGATCATCAAAACACCGAACCATCCGATGTAAAGACGATTTTCAGTGCTAGTTATCCAGTTGCAGAAGCGACCCCACAGGCTTGTACTTTCGCGTCTCTCTAAAATTGCAGTCATGGTAAGATCTTGGTTTATTCAAATTGCAAGGACTCCCAAGCACACGTATTAACTAGAATATAGATAATAGAAGGCTTGTTATTTAACAGTATAACATAGACTATATACCAATGTCAACCAAGTCAGCCCAAAGATTAGCTATCCATATAACTAAATTAACCAAACCAATAATTTTGTATTTGTAAATGAAGTGAGTCAAAGTGAAAAACTTTGATGGGTCTTTTCTATATGGGTTGCCCGGGACTCGAACCCGGAACTAGTCGGATGGAGTAGATAATTCTTCCTTGTTACAATAGAGAAAAATCCCTCCCCAAATCGTGCTTGCATTTTTCATTGCACACGACTTTCCCTATGTAGAAATAGCCAATTTCTATTCCAAAGAGGAAGTTCTACTAATTTTTTTAATTAGTAAGTTGATTCACCTACTCTTTATTATAATAAAAAGAACATTTCAGAATGAAAAATAGAAAAGTTTTTTCTTGATCATTTATCAACCCTTTCCTGTTTCTTAATTTCGTCTAATGATTAATTAAGAGGGTTGACCAGGTCATTGATACGTATAATATCCAAATACCAAATACGCTCAGTGTGTGATCCACAGAAAGAAAAAAGAGTTGTTTTGGTGAACATCAAAGAAAAAACTTGCTCTTCTTCCATAAAAAATTCTTCTAAAAATGCCGAACCCAATCGTTGCATAAAAGTTCGTACCGTGCTTTTATGTTTACGAGCTAAAGTTCTAGCACATGAAAGTCGAAGTATATACTTTAGTCGATACAAAGTCCGTTTTTTCGAAGATCCACTATGATAATGAAAAAGATTTCTACATATCCGACCAAATCGATCAAGAATATCCCAATCTGATAAATCTGTCCAAATGGGTTTACTAATAGGATGCCCCGATCCAGTACAAAATTGAGCTTTTGATAAGTATCCTATGAGGAGAGTAGCGGGGACTATGGTATCGAATTTTTTCATTCGAGTATCTATTAGAAATGAATTCTCCAGCATTTGATTCCTTACTAACAAAGAACTTTTTTGTACACTTGAAAGGTACCCCATAAAATCGAAGCAAGAGTTTGCTAATTGGTTTATATGGATTCTTCGCGGCTGAGTCCAAAAACAGAAATAATATTGCCAGAAATTGATAAGGTAGCATTTCCATTTCTTCTTCAAAAAAAAAGTGCCTTTTGATGCAAGAATTGCCTTTCCTTGATATCGAACATAATGCATAAGAGGATCCATAAAGAACCATAGGGTTTTCCGAGAAAAACCAGGGTACATTATCCCAAAATGTTCCATCTTCCTAGAAAAGTGGATTCGTTCCAGAAAAGTTCCAGAAGATGCTAATGGTAAGCAAGAAGATTGTTTACGAAGAAACAACAAAAAAAAATTCATATTCTGATACATAAGAGTTATATAGGAATTGAAATAGTCTTTTATTTTCTTTTTGAAAAAAAAAAATGGATTTCATTGAAGTAATAAAACTATTCCAATTCGAATAATAGTTGAGAAAGAATCGCAATAAATGCAAAGATGGAACATCTTGGATACGGTATTGAAGGAGTTGAACCAGGATTTCCAAATGGATAGGATAGGGTATTTCTATATGTGATAGATAATCCAAATGCAAAAATTTGTCTTCTAAAAAGGGAAATATTGAATGAATAGAGCGTAAATTCTGAAACTTTGGTATTTCTTTTTCTTTCAGACAAAAAAATTCCCGTAGCGAGAATGGGATTTCCACAACGATCGCAAACCCTTCAGATAGAATCTGAGAATAAAACTCAGAATAAAAATAATTTTTGTAATCCAATAATCGATCTTGGTTAGGATGATTAACCGAGTTATCCAAAAAATTCTGCTGATACATTCGAATAATTAAACGTTTCACAAGTAGTGAACTAAATTTCTTGTTATTACAACTAACAACTATTTCCACAGGTTCAGAACCATTTAATCCATAATGGTGGGCAAATGCATAAATATATTCCTGAAAGAGAAGTGGGTAGACAAAGTATTGTTGACGAGATTTATGTTTTTCTGAATACCCTTCGAATTTTTCCATTTGTATTTCTACTTGAATCAGAGAGAAGAAGCATTTCTCGGTTTATCGAATGATGATACATAGTGCAATATGGTCAGAACAGGGTGTTGCATTTTTAATACAAACCCTGGAAAGAAAGGGAGTCTAATCCACAGATCTTTTTCTGCTCCTTTTCTACCCAATTAGTTTATGTTTGTTCTAATTAAAAAAAAAGAACAGAACAAGTTTTTTATTTTTGCAGGCCAATCGCTCTTTTGACTTTGGAATACAGCCTCTTTATCAATATACTGCTTCTTTTACACATTCAATCCATAACATCCCTTATTCAATCCATAATCAAGAATAATTAGGATTTCTAAAAAAAAAAAGAAAAAATAAAGGGTCCACTCATAGGAAAACCCAACCTTTCCCCGCATCCGGCACTAATCTATTTTTAACGTCTAATTAGAGCGGGGAATCATTCCAATTAGGAAGTTCAGCTCGTTGCTTTTTATTTTACCAGAATTGGAGCCAGGCTCTATCCATTTATTCATTAGACCCAGAAAATCGTAATTTTGGATTCCATTCAAAAAAGATTGATTTTATTACGACATGCTATTTTTTCCATTCATTACCTTTGAGGATCAGTCGTGGTCTTCTAGACTCTACCAAGAGTCTGGACGAATTTGTTGTTTCATCCAAATGTGTAAAAGATCATAGTCGCACTTAAAAGCCGAGTACTCTACCATTGAGTTAGCAACCCAGATAAAAAAAGGATCTTAGATACGATCGAAATCCAAAAATCAATGGAATTACACCGCGCGCTTCTGTCAAAACATTGAACTAGCAAGACATCAAAAGATTTTTTTTATCGACCATGAAAAACACTCAAATGCCAAAACGAACAGGTCCGGTGAAATTCCACTAAAGTAAAGTTAAAAAAAGAGCGACCCTAATCACGATGGCCAAATTCTCCTTATTTTTAGCGATTTTTATTAACAAAAAATATATATTATAAAAAATATATATTATATTGTATGAGAATACATGCAAGAGGAACACCCTTATCATTTGAGCGAAGTGTAGGCGGAAAAATTGAATATGGAGTGAGGATAAAGAGACCCATCTATCTACAAATTCTATTTGTTCAATAGACCTTTGTCAATGGAAATACAATGGTAAGAAAACAAATTAGATAGAAAAAGTAAATAAAATAGGGGCTTATGTTGGATTGGCACGATATAATATAAATCCAAATAGGATTAAAAAAGAGGTAAATTGTGTCTAAATAATTAGACAACTAGGAATACTAATAATCTTCTCCTATCCTATTTTTTGATTCATTTAGTTCTTCAATTAACTCAAAGTTCTTTCTTTTTCTTTAAAGAATTCTGCCTTCCTTAAAATATCATAAACAGTTCTTGTTGGTTGAGCACCCTTTTCAAGGAAATAGAGAATAGCTGGAACATTTAAACAAGTTTGATTCTTTATCGGATCATAAAAACCTACTTTTTGAAGATCTCTTCCTTCTCTTCGAGATCGAACATCAATTGCAACGATTCGATAGACAGCTTATTGGGATAGATGTAGATAAACAACGCCCCCCCCTAGAAACGTATATGAGGTTTTCTCCTCATACGGCTCGAGAAAATGATTCGAATTTCTGTCGATAATAATAGAAATTAGACTATGACGTGCATTAATTTCCTTACAGAAAAAACAAATTTCATTTATACTCATGACTCAAGTGGGCTAATTTTGCCTGACAAACTTCGAAGGCAAAATCCTTCCAAAATTTTTGAGTCGTCTTTAAACTCTTTTCTTTGTCTCATTTCGAACGAATTGACTTTTATTCCTTATTCTAATCCAACTCTGTTGTTGAGACAATTGAAAATTGTGTTTACTTGTTCTGGAATCCTTTATCTTTGATTTGTGAAATCCTTGGGTTTAGACATTACTTCGGGAATTCCTATTTTTTTCTTTCAAAAGAGTAGCAACATACCCTTTTTTCTTATTTCCTTCGATAAAGCATTTATCTCTTCTATAGAAATCTAATAAGAGGGATTGATTCTGATATACTTTTATTGGACTTTCTTCTTATTTTAACCTTTCGATTTATTTCTATATTAAGGATAGACTGACAAAGTTGGCCTAATTTATTAGTTTTCACTAACCCTAGATTCTTTCCCTTGATAAAAAAAATTCTGTCCTCTCGAGCTCCATCGTGTACTATGTTACTTAAACCCAGCGCAAATTTGGTTCGGAACGAATAGAACAGGCTATGTCGAGCCAAGAGCATTTTCATTACTATGGAAAATGATGGATAGCAAAATCCACAATCGATCATGTCCTTCAAGTCGCACGTTGCTTTCTACCACATCGTTTTAAACGAAGTTTTACCATAACAAACATTCCTCTTTTCATTGCAAAGTGGTATAGAGAATTGATCCAATATGGATGGAATCATGAATAGTCATTGGTTTAGTTTTTTTATACTAATTAAAACTTGCTATCTATGGAGCAATATGGATAAAAGAAAGTAAGTATTTATCCGGGAAGCCTCCGCCAAGATCCAATTTATTTAAACCCATATTAAAATTCTATCATATGAATGAAACATAGTTTGAAAAAGACG
>NW_028259461.1:4299218-4335905 GCF_056163025.1 Triticum urartu | reverse complement strand
TAACAGAAGCAGCAGCAATTAGTGGATTCATGGTGAGTAGTTCCTCGTGTCAAAAAAAAGAAATGGTTAAGGATACAATCAACCAATAAATTCTTACTTCTAAGCTCTATTGGGGAGAAGTAAAGTAACTAAAAAGTACAAATTGAAATCAAATTGAAATGATAATGTGAATTGTCCGAACTACATAGAAGGGAATTCCATATCCATATATCGGATTAGATAATGAATCTAACCTAGGAATATATAATATAATATCCTATATATATACATTTGTTTCTTCTATTTTGTTTGCATATTTTCTCATTTTCTATTGAATCGGATTCTAAAATCATTGCTTAAAGTGGAAACCTGCATAAAAGAGGACTCCACTTATAGACATTAAGGATATTATAGTATAGATCTAGCCTGACTCCACCCTCCTTAATGCATATATACTTTGAAAATTCCATAATATAGTCTATTCTATTCTCTCTCCTACAACTCTAGGCTATATATTCATACGCATTTCTAACTATTTTTTTGCAACCAAGCAGATTATCTGGAACCATGCATGAATTGAGCTAAGCTGCAAAAAAAAAAAATACTATTTCCAAAAAGAGTCAATTCAATGATGACCCTCCATGGATTCACCTATATAGGCTGCGGCTAATGTTGCAAAAATAAGAGCTTGAATACCGCTTGTAAATAATCCAAGAAACATGACCGGTATAGGGATTACTAAGGGGACTAAAGAAACAAGAACAACAACGACTAATTCATCCGCCAATATATTCCCGAAAAGTCGAAAGCTAAGCGATAATGGTTTTGTGAAATCTTCTAGGATGTTAATTGGTAAAAGGATTGGAGTTGGTTTAATATATTTCTCGAAATAGCTCAATCCTTTTTTGCTAAGACCAGCATAAAAATATGCCGCTGACGTGAGTAAAGCTAAAGCAACAGTAGTATTTATATCATTCGTGGGCGCTGCTAATTCCCCATGGGGTAACTCTATAATTTTCCAAGGTAAAAGAGCACCCGACCAATTCGAAACAAAAATAAAAAGGAACATAGTTCCAATAAAGGGAACCCAGGGACCATATTCTTCTCCAATCTGAGTTTTGCTCAAGTCTCGAATAAACTCAAGGACATATTCAAAAAAATTCTGACCGTCGGTCGGGATGGTTTGTGGATTCCGAACAGCTATGACAACTGAACCTAGCAAGATAGTAATTACGACCCAAGAAGTGATGAGTACTTGGGCATGAATTTGGAAACCTCCTATTTGCCAATAGAAGTGTTGGCCTACTTCTACACCCGATATATCGTATAACCCCTTGAGTGTTTTAATGGAACAAGGTATAATATTCATATTGTCCTCTGATAAAAATTGAACTTCAAAAAAGGAATTCTTTTGATTCAACCATCTCTTTCTCAACTCAGCAACTTGAAGTATTAATCTTATATTTAGGATACCAAGAAAGCACATCAGATCATAATATATATCAATACCCTCTAATATATATCAATATTCCCCTTCTTTTTTCTATGCAAAAAAAATTCTATGCAAAAAAAAAGATATAGTAAAGTAAGTGATTCCATAAATTTACGCAGTTGCCCAAGAATTCACTATATATTCTTAATCAACGATTTCTTATATAGAGAGAACGGCCCTCACAAATTGAAAATACTAATTTGTTAAGAATCAATCGAATTGAAGTCATAGTGTCATCGTTGGCTGGAATCGATATATTCGCGAGATCCGGGTCACAATTTGTATCGACTAAAGAAATAGTAGGAATCCCCAAAATGGCACATTCCCGAAGAGCTATATACTCTTTTTGCTGATCAAGGACGATCACAATGTCTGGCAATCTCGTCATATATTTGATCCCGCCGAGATACCTTTGCAAAGTAGATAATTTTCTCTTCAAGATTGCCACATCTCTTTTTGGGAGATGGTGGAATTTTCCCATTTTTTCTTCTGCTCTTAAGTCTCTAAATTGAGAAAGTCTAGTTTTCGTAATCGACCAATTCGTTAACATACCACTGAACCACTTTTTATTAACATAATGACAACGAGCCCTTATTGCAGCTGATGCTACTAAATCTGTTGCTCTTTTTTTGGTACCAACAATTAAGAAACTTTTTCCCTGACTTGCTGCATCAAAAACTAAATCACAAGCTTCTGATAAAAAACGAGCCGTTCTAGCGAGATTTATAATATGAGTACCTTTACGCTTTGCCGAAATGTAAGGGGCCATTTTAGGATTCCATTTCTTAATACCATGACCAAAATGAACTCCTGCTTCTATCATCTCTTTCAAATTAATGTTCCAATATCTTCTTGTCATTTTTTCCACACTTCCTTTTTTTTAATCCTACCATTCCATTACGGAATTTAGTTCTTTTTGAAGATTAAGAAAGATCCGAAATAGCTTGAAATAAATAATAATTGTTCCGAGAGAACCTTGTACTAAGATAAGAGTTGGCCATTGATACATGGTATAAACATAACCACCTTAATGAATTAACTGACTTGTTTTACTTATTAAAATAAAAATCTTAAAAATCTAAAATTTGACCTGTTAGTGTTCTAAGTTCAAAAGTCTAGTAAAGTAAAAAATATTTTTATGGGGGTTCTTATGTCTCATAAAAATTGTTTGTTACGTCAGAATCTGAAGAAACTAATTCTGTATGGAGAAACAAAAAATCTCTCATTTCCGACGCGAATAGATTTTTTTTTTTTATTTCGAAATAAAGGTTCTTGTCTTGTGGGGAACGATGCACAAATTTTTGGAATCCGGTACCAACAGGTATAATCCCCCCCAGAACTACGTTTTCTTTCAAGCCTTTCAACCAATCAATGCGACCTCGTAGGGCAGCTTTTGCTAAAACTCGAGCAGTTTCTTGAAAACTTGCTTCAGATATGAAACTTTGGGTATTCAGGGAAGCCCTTGTTATTCCCAATAAGATTGCCCGATAATAGATCGATTCATCCAAAGCTCGTCCTGCTCGTTCCGCTCGCAATAGTCCGATTAATTCCCCAGGCGAAAAAACATTAGACATTCCATCTTCGGAAACCCGCACTTTTGATGTTACTTGGCGTATAATAATCTCTATATGTCTATTATGGATCTGTACCCCTTGGGATCGATAAACCTTTTGGATTTTATTAACCAAAGAGATACGACTTTGGGCTATGGTTAGCTCAGCTCCAATCAAGAATCCCCAAGGGACCCCAAGAATTCTTGGTATACGCTCATTCCAATCCTCAATTCTCCTTTCGAGATTCGGGGATAATGAATCAATTGAACGCGCTTCAAAGATTTGTTCCACTTTTGGAAGACCTTGCGTTATGTCACTAGATCTCGATTTTTCATATATAAACGTAACTAACCTATCTCCCTTGTAAAGGATTTCTCCATAATGACCATTAACAGTTGCTCCTGTAGTGGCCAAATAAGGTTTAGCTGCTCTTATAACAAAGGAATTCATATTTACAATGAAAATTTGACCGGATTTTTTTATGTGCGATTTAAATAGACATACATTTTCACAAATAAATTGTCCAAGGTGAATTATTGCCAATGTCTCTTCCCAAGAATCATGATGGACAAAGTGACAATTCAAAAGGAATGGATCCAACATTATGTTACTATCGAAATTAGAAATCCTTTTATTTTCATCTATTAAAGAGTATTTAAGTTCTTGAAGTACTTGGAAGGTTTGTTTTAAATTGTCAACGAACAAATATTTTTTTAACAGGATTTTATTATGCGTTAGTAAATAGTAAGATGAAGAAAAATGCGATATACTAGCTACAATAGCGCCTAAGGGCCCAAAAATTTCTCGAATAGGAATTCTAGGATTCCATTCTTTTATCGCATTGGGATGTTTTGAATTCTTGAATAAACCAATTCGAGAACAGTTGGATGCCGACAAAATCATCAAAGAGTGGTATTCTTTATTTCGATTCAACAAAGTGCCAATAGCTTCTGGATGTTGGCTAAGTGATTCAATCTTCGCCTTGGAATAAAAAGAATTGATATTGGCGCGATCTAACCTATTATGGGGAATCGGTCCTGCACTTGTCCTACCATACCTTTTTCGTGTATACGAAATAGTGGACTTGACTAACTCAATTCTTAGGAAATCGCGAATAAGATCATTTGCTCTTACCTCAACAAGGGAAGCACCAGCCTTTTCTTTTTCTTCTTGTTCCCAATTCACTACTAAGCAAGTTCTAACAAATTGACTATTTGTGTGATAAATTCTTTGAGTTAACTTGCTATTTTCATGAGAAATAAAATTGACAAGTCGAATTTGGAGATTATTTTCTTCTTGCAAGAGATCCTGCGGGAAAAGTGTTGCTAAATTTCTTCCTTCGTCCATTTCATATGCCACTGTAGGGCGAACGGAAACAAAATACTTTTCCTTGCTCTTGAGAATTTTTTTCCGTTGAACATAGACCCAATTTTTCCTTTTTTTTGATTCCTTAGAATCTTTTTTTTGTCTTTCTGGCGGTATCAAACAGCCACCTAATATCTTATCCGCCTCTTCAGGAAAATGAATATCTCCGGAAAATATTTTGAGTTCCGTATGGCTTTTTTTTCTCTTCACTCGGACCAGTCCGCCTAGTCGACTTCTTGTATTTTTTGTGAGTTGTGTATTCACTCCAATAATACTATTGTCAAGTATCTTTAGGGATGAAGATCTCGGCAAGATATGAAGTTCTTGAAGAATGAAAAAAAACCGATCTACTTCTTTTTGGTATTTTAGACTAAATTCTTTTGTTCCTCGATGCTCAATCAAACCCTCTTTTTTTAAGATGGAATCTTCCTCTGGGCTCTCGTATTCGTCCTCTGAATCTTCTTCTGAGTCTTCCTCTAAAGTACCATATTTTTCCTCTGCGCTTTCCCCGGGGCTGCCATATTCGTCTTCTGAGTCTTCCTCTAGAGTTCCATATTCGTCCTCTTGGGTCCTATATTTGCTCTCTGGGCTCCCATATTCCTCTTCTGAGTCTTTCTCTAAAGTCCTATATTCGTTCTCTGGGTTCCCATATTCGTTTTCTGGGCTCCCATATTCGTCTTCTAGGGTTTCATATTCGTATTCGTCTTCTAGGATTCCATATTTAGATTCTTCTAGGGTTTCATATTCATATTCGTCCTCTCGGGTCCTGTATTCGTCTTCTAGGGTCTCATATTCCTCTTCTGAGTCTTCCGCTCGAGTCCTATATTCTTCTTCTAGGGTCCTATATCTAAATTTAACAATTCCTGAACCCTTTTTATCTTTTCTGTATCGGGGATCGTCAAAATAAGCAAAAATAGTATTTCTACGTAAAACACCCATAAGGGGGATTTCAATCGAAATCCCAAAACAGGATATTAGTTCTTTCTCTTGTTCTTGATGATATTGTAATGGAATGACGAACCTATTTCTTCGCTTTTTCGCCAACAAATCTGAATTATCTTGAAAAATAGAAGGATAGATAAAATTCCAATGGCCATTGGACATGATTCGATCCGACGTTGAATAATCAAGAATTTCCCTATCTTTTTTACCATAAGTATTCATTTGATCTTGATCCTTGTGGAGTGAAAAAGACGCTATACTGGATCTGCACATACTTACTGACAATATCCATAAATGGCTTGTTTTTGGTAATCGGCGAAGATTACCATATTGATATTCGGGCGCATGGTAAACATCAGTACTCCAGTGCATTTCGCCGTCTGATTCAGAATAAATATGCTTTTGTACCCTTTCTTTAAAATGTAAAGTGGACGTTCCGGCACGAATCTCCGCAATTACTTGTTCGGATTTTACATATTGATCATTTTGCACTAGAATCAAGCTTTTTGAGGGAATATTCACACTATATAGAATATCTTGACTCTGAATAGTTACATGCAAGTCTATATAACATAGAAAAGCAGGCTGCCCATGACGGGTACGTGTGGGGTGAACCAAATTCTCATTGAATTTTATTTTTCCATTCGAAGGGGATCGTACAAGGTCGGCAGTACCCCCTGTGAATACTCCGCCAGTATGAAAAGTTCTTAATGTTAGTTGAGTCCCTGGCTCCCCAATTGATTGACCTGCAATAATACCTACGGCTTCTCCCAATTCGACCAGATCACTATGAGTAGGACTCCGGCCATAGCATAATTGACAGATCCAAGAAGTGCTTCGGCAAGTAAAGGGGGTTCTAATATATATTGGTTGTGCTCGAAATGGTTGTGCTCGAAAGGCAGTTATGAATCGATTGACTAATCCAATTCCAATATCTTGATTTCGCGCGGCAATGCATCGTGAACCGATATATATATCGTCTGCTAATACACGACCAATTAGTGTTTGGACAAAAAGTTTTTCCGTCATCCCATTTTGAGGACTTACAGAAATACCTCGGATAGTACCACAATCTCTTCTACGCACAATAATATGTTGAACTACTTCAACAAGTCTACGTGTAAGATATCCAGCATCTGCTGTTCGCACAGCAGTATCTACAACCCCTTTGCGGGCTCCATAGCAGGAAATTATATATTCTGTCAAAGAAAGTCCCTCGCGTAAATTGCTTTGAATAGGTAAATCAATCATTTGTCCTTGAGGGTCCGACATTAATCCTCTCATACCTACTAATTGGTGTACTTGAGATGCATTTCCTCTGGCTCCTGAAAAAGACATTAGATAGACTGGATTAGAAGGATCCGTTATCCGAAAATTTGAATTCATTTCTTGTTTCAAATATTCACTTGTCGCATACCATATCTCAACAGATTGGCGTAATTTTTCTACCGCGTGTACAGCCCCATAATAATAGTGTTTCTCCAAAAGAAAACTCTGTTGTTCCGCGTCTTGGACTAACCATCCCTTAGAGGGTATTGTTAAAAGATCCTCGATTCCTAACGAAATCGATGTAGTAGTGGCTTGATGGAAGCCCAGAGTCTTTAGTTGATCCAGTATATGGGATGTATATCCCATTCCAAAATGATCTATTAATCTGCTAATAAGTCGTTTCATACCAGTTCCGTCTATCTCTTTATTATGAAAGACCAGATTGGCCCGTTCCGCCATACATAAGTACCCCCTTTTCGGCTGAGTAGGATTCGACAATTGCTGAGTAGGATTCGACAATGGGCCTGAGTCAGTGATTCGAAAATTTAATTAACTTAATTGCCTCAATCTCAATCTGGATTCGCGTGGCAAATAATGATGATACTAGGGAAATCGGAATGCCCCCCGAAAGGGGAGGGGCATCGCCGAATCTAACTTTCTTGTTTAGGTAGTGTATGAATAGGCCTGACTAAATCCTTGTATGGCTTCCTCTATTTCTCTATAAAAAGAAATATGACCAAGAGTGGTTCGAATGTATATCGAACGAATTTCTTTTTTTCTATTTCCCATTATTAGATAGTGGGCATAAATCTCATGATAAGTCCCCAAAGATTCATATTGAACTTCAATCGGAACTTCTCTTGACCCAATGACGCGTTGATCCAGGTTCCATCGTAGCCACAAGGGACTATCTAAACTGATTAGTTTTTGTCTATAAGCTCCCAGTGCATCATAAGAACTAGAAAAATGGGGTTCTTTATCTTTCCTATATTTAAAATTATTATTATTATTGTAATTTACTTTTAGATTTGGGTAGTTTCTGCAACTATTATATCTATTTGCACAAATACCTCGACGCTTTCCAATCGTTAATACATAAAGCCCGATAAGCATGTCTTGGGTTGGTACGCAAATAGGATCCCCAATAGCGGGAGATAAGAGATTCATATGAGAAAACATAAGTAAACGGGCTTCTGCCTGAGCTTCCAAGGATAAAGGTAGATGAACAGCCATTTGATCTCCATCAAAGTCCGCATTGAAACCCTTACACACTAATGGGTGTAAAGAAATAGTACGCCCCTCTACTAAAGTGGGTTGAAAGGCCTGTATGCCTAATCTATGCAGGGTAGGTGCTCTATTTAACAGTACAGGATGTCCCCGCATAACTTCTTGAAGTATTTCCCATACAATGGGTTCTTTTTCCCAAATTTTCCTTTTAGCAATCCTTACATTAGAAGTGGCGCGTTTCGTGATTAAATCGCGAATTACAAATAGCTGAAAAAGCTTTATTGCTATCTCTAGAGGTAATCCACATTGATGTAATGAAAGCGAAGGACCCACAACAATGACAGAACGCCCCGAGTAATCGACCCGTTTCCCAAGCAGAGTCTCGCGAAACCTTCCCTCTTTACCTTCAATTACATCTGAAAGTGATTTGTATACTTTATTGTGACCATCCCTCGTCGGTTGCCCGCGGGACCCACTATCAAGAAGTGTATCCACGGCTTCTTGTACCAATTTTTCCTGGCACATTACTAAATCTGCTGGCGCTAATTCACTTCTTTTTAATAGATAGGCAAGATTGTTGTTCCGACGGATAACTCTCTTATAAAGTTCATTAATGTCTGAAGTCACTACTTTATCTCCAGACCTATAAACAATAGGTCTCAATTCGGGAGGAAGAACCGGTAATAAGCACAAAACCATCCATTCTGGTTCTACATTTGTTTGAATAAAATGTTTCGCCAATTGCATGCGTCTAATCAAAAAAACTTTTCTTATTCGTCTTTTTCTATCTTCCCACTCATCTCCACTATACCCCTCGTCTTCTAATTCCTTCCATTCGACCAAAGAATTCTCTATAATAATTCGCAAATCCAAATCTGCTAATTGTTCTCTAATAGCACCTGCTCCTGTCGCAATTTCCCGATTTCGAAATGTTGCAAAGCCTGGGGTAGAAAAAAAGGGAGAAATGCTGTGGTTACAGGATGCAATTTCCTCTTCGAATAAACCTCGTAATCGTAAAAAAGTGGGTTTTTTAGTGCTGGGCCTAGCAAAAGAGAAATCGCCGTATACTAGGCCCTCCAACTTCTTAAGAGGTTTATCTAAAAGATTCGCGATATAACTAGGAAGACCTTTCAAATACCACACATGAGTCACGGGACATGCGAGTTTGATGTATCCCATTTGATATCTTCGTATCCGAGAATCCACAAATTCGACCCCGCATTTTTGGCAAAATCTTTCGTCTTCGTTTTCAGCTCCGCTCGCTCGAGAATTGCCACAAGCGCAAATCCCGCTTTTTATGGGTCCAAAGATTCTTTCGCAAAACAATCCATCTTTTTCTGGTTTATCGGTTTTATAATGAAAAGTAGAGGGCCTTGTGACTTCGCCAACGACTTCTCCATTAGGTAGGTTTTTGTTAGCCCAAGCCTTTATTTGTTGAGGGGAAACGAGTCCAATTTGAAGTTGTTGATGTTTATATTGGTCAATCATAAAATAGAAATAAGAAAAGAATTTATATTTATTCCGATCAAACTTCCTCCCTATTAACCTGGAAGTTCTTTTCAGATACAAGGAAATGATTCAGTTCTAGAGCCAAAGATCGTAGTTCTCGAACGAGCACTCGAAAAGATTCTGGAGGATCCTCATGATTAGGTATTCTTTTTCCCCAGATCGTAGCATTAAGTATTTCTTGGCGAGCTATAAGATGGTCAGATTTATAAGTAAGTATCTCTTGTAAAATATGAGCAACACCAAATCCTTCTAAAGCCCAAACTTCCATTTCTCCTACTCGTTGTCCCCCTTGCTTGGCTCTTCCTCTAACCGGTTGTTGTGTAACAAGTGAGTAGGGCCCAGTAGAACGCCCATGAATTTTCTCATCAACTTGATGAATTAATTTTAAGATATAGGACTTCCCTATTAGAACAGGTTGCTCAAAGGGGTCGCCTGTTCTTCCATCAAATATTCTGCTTTTTCCCGGGTACTCGGGTTCAAATACCCATGGATTTTTTGTTTCTTTACTGGCTTCATATAATTCTGAAAACACAAGTTTTCTTGAAGCCTCTTGCTCATATCTCTCATCAAAGGGTGCTATTCTATAATGTTTCTTTAGCAGATCCCCCGCTAATCCGAGCGAGCTTTCAAATATTTGTCCCACATTCATTCGGGAGGGTACTCCTAAGGGATTGAAGACCATATCAACGGGTGTTCCATCTTGCAAATAGGGCATATCTTGCCTAGGCAAAATTTTGGAAATGATCCCTTTATTCCCATGTCTTCCGGCTACTTTATCCCCAACTTTGATTTCACGTTTCTGTAAAATATATACACGAACCATTATGTCGAGCGGGTCCCTTTGGATCCATTTCACATCGATAACGCGCCCTCTTCCACCTATAGGTAATTTCAGAGAAGTTTCTTTTGAAGTGGAAACCTCAAGGCCAAATATGGCCCGTAATAATCCAGCTTCCGCGATATAAGATGATTCGCTCGCTATCTGAGGCGTTAATTTACCTACTAAAATATCACCAGTTTCTACCCAGGATCCCAACCTAACAACTCCATTTCTGTCCAAATTGCGGAGTAAATGTTCTTCTAGATGTGGTATTTCTTTAGTGATTTTTTCAGCGGAGCCCTGGCTTGTCGTATCCGTCTGAATTTCATATTTCCGGATGTGAAAAGAGGTATAAATATCTTCATATACCAAACGTTCGCTAATTAGTACTGCGTCTTCAAAATTGTAACCTTCCCATGGCATATAAGCTACTAATACGTTTTTTCCTAAAGCAAGTTCGCCCCCAATTGTAGCAGCTCCTTCTGCTAAAATTTGTCCTTTTTTAATGGATTTACCCCGTGGAACCCGGGGTTTTTGGTGCATACAAGTATTTTTGTTAGAGCGACGGTGGTTAACTAAAGGAATACTTATAGTCTTCCCACTACTTGATAAAAGTATCTTATGACTATCAGTAGAAATGATCTTTCCCTCGCGTTCGGCTATAATGGAAACCCTCGAATCTAGAGCTGTTTGGCGTTCCAATCCAGTTCCAACAATGCATTTCTCGGACCGAGAAAGCGGAACTGCTTGGCGCTGCATATTAGAACTCATTAAAGCCCGATTCGCATCATTGTGCTCAATAAAAGGAATGAGAGAACCCCCAATAGAAAAATATTGGAAAGGAAAAATACTTCTAACATGAATCTGTTCCCATGCAATAGTCAAGAATTCTTGACGGTATCTAGCCGGAACAACCTGTTCTTCCTGAATACCTTGATTCAAGGACAAAGAATTTCCTGCTGCTATCATATAATATTCATCTCTATTTGGTGATAGATAAACCACCTGTCTCTCTTTTTTTTCTTTTGCTTTCTCAGCAGATATTTCATAAAACGGACTCTCTATGGATCCCCACAAGTGATCAATTCTCGCATGAATTGTTAAGGATCCAGTAAGTCCAACATTGATTCCTTCAGACGTGTCAATTGGACAAATACGCCCATAGTGACTCGGATGAATATCTCGGCTCCGAAAACTTGCGGTTCTCCCCGTCAACCCTCCAGGACCTAAACAACTCACTTTTCGCCCATGAACAGTTTGTGTCAATGGATTCGTTTGATCAAAAACTTGAGATAACGGGTATGTGCCAAAAAAGGTCTCATAAGTAGTTATTAATAAAATTGAAGTTGAAGTTGGAGTTACCAAAGTTTGGGGAGTCGGTTTCGATTGACGTATGAATACTCTACGAATAGTTTTTTGAACTGCATGTTGTAAACGACCAAGAGCCAATCCGAATTGATCTTGTAACAGATCCGCAACCGAACGAATACGTTTATTTTTCAAGTGATTCATATCGTCATCGTCAAGTATACCCGTTCCAAATTTCATTCCAATCAAATGATCCGTAGCGGCCAATACATCTCGTGGTAACAAGAATGTATTGTTCTGAGGAATATCAAGATTAAGTCTCCGATTCATATTTCGTCGACCAATCCTTCCTAATTCACATTTTTGTTGAAAAAATTTCTTTTGTAATTCCTCGCATAAGGACTCCGAAAATACCAGGTCCCCACCTACACAAGCAAATTGTTGATAAAACTCCAAAATAGCTTTTTCTTTTGACTCAATCCTCTTCTTCTCTTTAGCATTCGGGAAAGACAAGAAAATTTCAGGGTAGGAAACATTATCCAGAATTTCTCTTAGATTCGAACCCATAGCTGATGATAGAACTAGAATAGATATCTTTTGTTTTCTACTCACGCGAGCCCATATCCTTTCTTTTTTATCAATTGCTAATTCCGATCTCCCCCCCCAATCTGATATTATAGTGCCAGTGTAGATAGAAATTCCCTTATGATCTAATTCCGAGCGGTAGTAAATACCAGGACTTAGCAATATTTGATTGATCACAATTCGGTATATTCCATTTATAATAAAGGTTCCTAAGGAATTCATTATAGGAATGTTTCCGATAGAAATGGTTTGCTTTTGCACATCGAAACCAAAAATTAATCTCGCAGATACATATAATTCGGAAGAATAGGTGAGTGATTCATACACAGCATCTCTTTCTTTTATCGAGGGTTCTAGCAGTTGATATCCTTTCGCAAATAATTGAAATGCAATTTCGTGATCTGGATCTTTAATTGTTGGAAACTTGTCAAGTTCTTCTGCCAAGGCTTGATTAATGAACCTACAAAATCCCTCGAATTGGATCTGACTAAATCCGGGTATTGTGGACATTCCCTCGTTTCCATTCCGGAGCATCTTAATCTTAAGTTTCCTGTTTATCAAAGAAAAATTCCATTATCAGCTCACTCTTCATCAATCCCTATGGATCGATCTAGCAATCATGGAATCTATATTCTGTTTACTGAATCACATGAAATTCTAGGGAACTCCACATACGTATTTCATATATGTATTTCATACATATGAATAGAGACCATTTGGACGAAAGTTCGAGTTTGCCAGGGGTACAAATGAAATGAAAATGAATTGATAAAACATTCCTACAAAAAAAATTCTGCCACTTATACTTTATGTTATGATATTCTAATCAGATTGGATGGCAAAGATTTCTCATTTTATCTCCTTTCTATGAATGTAATAAAGCCGTAATATAATATACTAGAAAGTTTGACTTTACTTCGATTTAGAATAGCGTGCTTACTTTAATTTCTCAAAATAATTTGAGGGTTCTTTTTTATTTCGGATCGGAGTAGTATAATTGCTAGAAAATTCAGTATTTCATTGTGGAATTCTAAAATAAAGTAAGTCCCTTTTTTAAGTACATGCCAATCTAGTTATCCACCTCTCCCCATATCCATGCTTTTCTTTTATCGTAATTTCACTTGGGTACGCCAAGATAGTCAGGTTATACTCTATATCAGAGCAAATTTCCTTTTTTTATTCAAGATATTTAATTTAATACTTTGAAAAATTAAAGCATGATTCCCCATAGAGATATGTACATAAAGGGGATCTTTGGATAATAATGCTGTTCGGACCTAAAGTTTACCTATACACGGATTAAGCATAAAGCCATAATATTTTATTATGCCATTGAAGGGGGGGGAGATAATACCGATTTAAGAGTAGTTCACTACTGCAATAAAAAAAAGAGAATTCTAGTTAACGGTTCCAATTTATTCTGAATTTTGCAGCCTGTGAATAGAAATCCACTTTTTCTTCTTTTTCATCTCAATAGAAAGAAATGGGAAGTTTTATTGTGTTAACAATGTATGTTTTAAGATAGAATCTATCGAGGAGAATAATAGAAACTGGATCAAAAAAAGCAGGAATAGATTTTTTGAAAAAGATTGGAAAAAAGTAAGTAGAATTATATTCAAAATAAAAGGGGCTTTTCGTAAGAAAACGTGGATGAATACTTGCTGTTTTCTAGATTTTTGATCGGATTTTTTGGCGGCATGGCCAAGCGGTAAGGCAGGGGACTGCAAATCCTTTATCCCCAGTTCAAATCTGGGTGCCGCCTGATCAATAAAATACTTAGGTTTTTTTTATAGTGCTGATCGAATTCGATAAATTTTTACTTCGCATAAGTTCGGGCAAGAGAGTAACTGGGCCTGCCGATACTGGGTTTAGAGAAACCATACCATAGTTCTATCCTCAAACTAGGGTTAGGGTTTGTTTTGACGGTAGTGGCCAAAATGGTTATCAATAGGGGTGAGGTAGTGTTTCCTTATTCTTTTATTATATGAATTTGAATTGGTTCTTAATTGAGATTCGATTTGATAATTTTAAAATACGAGGATAAGATGTCAGAAATCTTGGTATCCAAAGAAAGGTCCCTAAGGGGCATTCTTTTTTTTTTTCAATCTAAGATTCAAGAAGGGACTCCACGAAAGAATATCAAGACTTACTAATTATTATACATTTTTTTATCGTACATCTTATGTTACCTACATACACTAAAGTAAGGACTACTTAATTCTAACGAGAATCAGATTAAATAGGTCGATCAAAAATCAATTTAGGAGTTGTATTATGGATAAAATCTCTTCATTCTTTCATAGAATGATACAAAGCAAGGCTGCAGGGTTTAGGTCAAAAATAAACATTAGGTAAGGTAGGTATCCAATAAATATTTATCTATCGATAATTTTATGGTATATTCGGGCGTCCTTTGCTTAAAAAAAAAAAAAAGAGTAACAAAAGGAATAAAAAATCTTCCTATTCCCGCTTCTTCTATTCAGGACATCATTCCCGTACTCTTTCTTTTTTAAGGAAAAAAGGGCTATAGTATCTCGTATTTTTAATGCTCTCTAATTCTACCAGAATTCCTATAAGAATTTGTTAGGAGTAAATTCCTTGAACTGATTGATCCATGGCCTTAGGGCGGAATCCCTTTTTGACTCTGTACCCTTGATTCCACTATGATTATTGATCAATAGTAGAATAATCCCTTCATAGAAATAGGAGACATAATTTAGATGGATATAGTAAGTCTCGCTTGGGCTGCTTTAATGGTAGTCTTTACATTTTCTCTTTCACTAGTAGTATGGGGAAGGAGTGGACTCTAGGGATACTACTAATTGATTAAGTAATCAAATTGTTGTATCAATTCTTTTCTTTAATGGATCATTTTGCATTAATCATTTTGTCAAACGTTATTCTTTAATCTTTTTCTTTAGTTTTGTTTCACTCCTGTAAGAAACTCTTGTATTGTAAGTTGTAATGTAAGAAAGAGCCATTATACCAATTCAGAATTTCTACTAGAAATGACGAATGGTTAAAAAAAGTTCTATACATAAGAAAATTAGACTTTCTTCCACGGAACTATTCACGGCATATCACACATTTTCCATTTCCTTTTACTTTTTACTATAGTCTATTCTTCATATTATTTTTCTTTCCTTCCATGGATTCTTTGGTCAAGAATTGTCTTAGATTTTTTTATTTTGACCTGATTGAAATTAAGTGGATGCAATGAAAAAAGAAATTGAATTAGACTACTTAACTATTTCAATCTACTAATCTATTCTATGTAGATTCAAAGATAATATAATAGAAAGAATCTAAAGTGTCGTAGAAAAAACTATATGTAGTTCTTTCTACCACACTTTAAGATTCCAACCAGATCCTTTCATTTAAGACTTGGATTTTTTTTATTTAATCCCTTTTTAATTTCTTCAATGATTAATTGGAATTCCAATTAATTATTTTGGCTGACTGTTTTTACATAAATAATAAGTAAAAAAGAAGTAGGAACTAGAATGAACAGTGCAGTAGCAATAAATGCGAGAATATTGACTTCCATAACCTCTTTATTTTTTATTTTCACAATAACTCGGGATGTAATCCCATGGAGAGGAAAAAGGGGTATCTTGTAAATTCAAGGGTAGGGCTTGCATTCTGATAATACTGAATCAATTCAATATTATGAATATCGGATCTATCAAATCAATTCATGGATGAGAGTTATATTTCACGGATGAGAGTTATATAGTATAACATAGGAAGATCCTCTATCCACACTAAGACCAAAATGGGTTTTTTGATTGGATTAGGAATTCCCTCTTTTTTAATCCTTTTCTACTTTTTCTTTTCTATATCTCTAACCCACGAGCTTTCTTAATCTTATACTTTCTTAATCTTATACAATTTCCCTTCCTTTTTCTTATAGTTATACATACAATTATGTATGTATTATATGACCAACTTTCACTTTCTATGGGTCACATAGACATCCAAATAAGCAGTAGAAGTGAGATGGGGAAAAGAGGTCTGAAATAAAAAGGGAATACGATTTATGTATGGATTCCGGTAAAATACCGGTACTCTATTCCATAAGAGTGGAATAGGAAATTAAGATGAGGATGGTATCATCATAAAGAAAGATAGAGTAATATAATATCCTAAATTCTACTAATCCACATATCGTATGTGTGTCTTTCTTTATCGATTGGGAGTAGTGAAAAAAAAATTCCTATATGCCCTCCCTCCCTCTTTAATGAGAGATGCAAAATAAAAAAGTGAAGTAAGGGTGCCCTGTGGGTATTTGATCTTGCTCCCTGCCCCTTTTTTTCATGGAAAAAGGAAATATCAATTTCTCCATTCATTGAACCCTAGTTCGGGACTGACGGGGCTCGAACCCGCAGCTTCCGCCTTGACAGGGCGGTGCTCTGACCAATTGAACTACAATCCCCGCGGGGTGTATGGCATACCCATTCTTAAATAGAACCATAAGAAGATTCGATTCGTCTTTCGTACTCTAAGAAATAGACGAATCATATACTACATACCCACATATTATATTATACGTGGGTATAGTGAGAGTGACATAACTAGTATGTCGTGATTTTTTATCACTAAAAATGGATAATAATCCAGCCTTCAATAAGAAAAACTCTTTTGTTTGTAAGAAAGGAATGAGAGAGATATGGATTAGAAAAAAAAATTTCCCTTTTTTCTTTATCTTTTATTTCTATAGATCAGACATTTTATTTTATGGAAGAAAAACAAAAGGATTTAGTTCATACTCACGAAGCCCTAGATTTTTGGTTTGGGCCGAGCTGGATTTGAACCAGCGTAGACATTGTCAACGAATTTACAGTCCGTCCCCATTAACCACTCGGGCATCGACCCAGGAAGAATTTATTCTAGGGTTTTTGCTAATCTATGATTAACCTCCTTTCATAATACTCCCTACCCCCAGGGGAAGTCGAATCCCCGCTGCCTCCTTGAAAGAGAGATGTCCTGAACCACTAGACGATAGGGGCATCACTAGACGATAGGGCCATATACAACCGCTCGTGATTATACTATAATCATAGTATGAGCAGTTTTTTGGAATTGTCAATATACTCGAAAAGTATAAATAGATCCAAAGCAAAGAGTTTTTCCAACTTTTCTGTTATGTTTTCATCTAGGATTTTTTTTAGTTGATCGTTATAGATTAATTCTCCGTGCTTCATTTAGTGTTCATACCAAAAATGCATCCATCCCGCACTAAGTCATAAAATTCTCTAAAAATATAGAGAAAGTTTCAAAAACAAAGAAAAAAAGTGAATCAATTTAGTAGAAAAGTACTCTATCAGATTCGAACCAACGACTTACGTCTTAGCACGAGATTACTCTACCACTAATTTAAAAAGCCCTTTATCGGATTTGAACCGATGACTTATGCCTTACCATGGCATTACTCTACCACTGAGTTAAAAGGGCTTTTTATTTAATTCAAAAATTAGCCACTTGGATTTCCCATTATGGGTCTACTGCATAATGTACATATTATATATATAATATATAGAGATAGAGAGAGAGACATTATGTAGAGATTGTATATGTATATATCGATATCTTGAGAGCTCAAAATAAAATTAATAAAAAAAAACATACCCTACATAACATATCCAACTCTTCTTGGTTCAGGGTTTTCCGTTTCCGAAGACTAGTAAAATAGGCGGATTCTGGAACCCCAAGGATTCAACGGTATATGGATATGGAAAATATAAGATTTCCGATCCTAGCGGGAAAAGGCGGGGAACAGATACCCAATAGGATATAGGATCCTTGGGAGGAACTTTTGGTAATGGCCTTGATCCTCTATGCTATTTTTTATGTGTTCTTAGTTCTATTGAACTTTTTGCATTCTTTTAAACAAGAATCTAATAAACTAGAATTGAGTCAGTGGAAAAAAGGAGAGAGAGGAAAGTGTTAAATGGAGAGAGTCGACTAATCAGAGACTTTTAGGATCTTCTTTACATCAGGTAAATCTGTCGGCCCTGTCCGTTTTTTTCTTTAAGTTACGACTCTTTGCTGCTTACTTCTATCAAGCCATAGGGAAAGTCTATGATGAATTTGGAAAACTCATCTCACTCTTACTCTATGGCTCGGACTTAATGGGGGAAGAAAACATCTTCCATAATTTCTTTTTTGTTCAATTCTGGACAAAAAAGAAAAGGAAAAAAGGAATTTATAGGGACAGTGTTACCCCCTATATCCCCTAGTTTATATTGTAGGAATAATAAAACAATTTAGCAGTCTGACACACTTACGTCCTTGCAAAGTAAATAATTATTATTGTAGTCGTAACCGTAGAATAGGATCCTAATCAAAATAAATACATTTGGTTCAGGCGCTATTAGCATGGTAAGAAAAGATTTTTTTTACAGACCAGAGGGGCTATCTAAATCCTAAAGTAAAGGCGAGCGATCGAAGTAGAAGTACCAACGGCTCAGTGTCATGAACCTTCTCCATCTGATTCAATAAGGGGGAATTAGCCTTCTTGTCAAATGGCTATCCTTGACAAAGGGTACCATTTATACCATAATCTACAATGTAGCGGGTATAGTTTCAGTGGTAAAAGTGTGATTCGTTCTATTAATAACTGAATTTGAAATGATATACTTAAGGCATCCTTAAGTTTTTTATTTTTATATTCCGATGAAAACTTTAGTTCTTATAAAGGATTAAATCCTTTTCCTCTCAATAGCATATTGAGGAAGAATATACATTCTGGCGATTTGTATCCAAAGACTAATTTAAATTGCATCCAAAATAAAAATAGGATTATGAGTACAGAGTCGCGAAGCATAATTTTGCATTGGATTAAGTATTCCAATTTTGAAAATATGAGTAAAGGATCTATGGATGAAGATACAAAAAAGTTGATTTCCAATCGTAACTAAATCTTCTTAAAATAAGGAATAAGGAAGCCAAATAGCTAAAAAACGATAGTTTTGGTTTACTAGAACCATCCGCATATTGTTTCAGCTCGGTGGAAACCCAATTCTTTTCCTCAGGATCTCTTGAATGAAATTAGGGAACGAAGTAAGTAGATTAGATGAATTTAGATAGAATTTCTATCTCCTACTCTATAAGGATCATCTAGAAAGCGGAGAGCTTTGGTTCCATTCAAATAGAAAAGCTGACATAGATGTTAAGTGGTGAGAATATCCATAAAGGAGCCGAATGAAATCAAAATTTCATGTTCGGTTTTGAATTAGAGACGTTAAAAATAATCAACCAACGTCGACTATAACCCCTAGCCTTCCAAGCTAACGATGCGGGTTCGATTCCCGCTACCCGCTCCATTCTGTATAAAAGGAGTATTCTATTTGTCTAGACATGTTAGAGGCTTGTATTCAAGCCTTTTTTGTCCACCAGTTTCTGGTACTCCAGAGCGGAGTAGAGCAGTTTGGTAGCTCACGAGGCTCATAACCTTGAGGTCACGGGTTCGATTCCCGTCTCCGCACTTAGCAGTCTGTATAAAAGGACTATTCTATTTCTCTAGATATGTATGGTAGAGGGGCGTATCCAACCCTTTTTTATTCATTAGTTCCCGGCCCTAGAGGGCAAAATTGAGCAGTTTGCGAAGTCACTTGCCTTCAAAAAAAGAAGGCGCAAGGCCTCTCCCTACCCTGCAGAAAATAAAAATGAAACGAAAGGGACAGTCTACCTCTCCCTTCCCTTTAAAAAAAGTTTGCCCGTTGTTTGTCTCAGTTAATACCCAATTTTTGGAGCTCTGTTGGCGAGTTCTATTTCTGCCTCTGGAGCGCCCTCTTTTTTTGAGTGGGATGCAAAGGAAGGGTAAGATAGTAAGGGATACGGCACTAGACTAACACCTAATTAATACTTAATTTAATATAAGTAGTTAAACAGTTAACTAGACTAAACTTTTTATCATAGTACTTTGATAAATTAAGCGGGCGAGCGGCGGGAATCGAACCCGTATCTTCTCCTTGGCAAGGAGATATTTTA
The DNA here is from genome assembly GCF_056163025.1 of Triticum urartu. Classification (NCBI taxonomy): domain Eukaryota; kingdom Viridiplantae; phylum Streptophyta; class Magnoliopsida; order Poales; family Poaceae; genus Triticum; species Triticum urartu. Next base: position 4,315,864 of record NW_028259461.1, on the reverse strand, counting down.
CCATTGAACTACGCTCGCTACGGTATATATTTTATAGCGTATATCCGCCTGGGTCGACCTTCTATGTCTGGGTCGACCGTTTCATTTCATTTTCTATTATATTAGAGTTTTCCTTTTTTTATTATCTGTCAATGAATATTCTAATGGGAATGGAATTTCATAATACTGAAAGAGAAGAGCTAGCAATTCGGAACGCAAATTGCGTTTTAATACGTCTCACTATTCTAATTTTTTAGAAGAAATGGCCTTTATTATTTCTTTTTTATGGGGTTAATAAATATTAACCAAATTTCATTTAAGAAATGAGAGAATTCAGAATAGCTACGAGAAAGACTAGTCCAATCCATAATGATGTACCGGAAAATACAACATTTTTATTATTTGACCAACCATCAGGAGAAGCAAATACAAGGGGTACACTAATTACTAAGACTGAGGAAGTCGCAATTAATGCAAAAACAGCTAATTGGAAAGCAATAGTCATATTTCTAATCCTCCAAGCTACCATCAAATAAAGTTGACTACATATTTGATCCCTCACTTAAACCAAAATTGTAAAAAAATACAAGAAGTAGGAGGGGTTTAATCATGAATCCATTGATTCTTCTCTTTAATTCAAATTTATTACTTAAACCGCTTTTTTATTTGGATATGGGGGTGAGAAGAGATTATTTACTCTTTATTTCACAAGCGGGTATAGCGGATCCTGTATCCGTGTATACAGTATACAGAGATATATCGAAAAGGAACTTGTATCTGATATCTTTCTAGAGGCTAATAAATCTTTTTATTTTTTATATGGCTATGTTCTATTTGTAGGAGTAAAATAAGGATTAGGCTGTGGAGAGATGGCTGAGTGGTTGATAGCTCCGGTCTTGAAAACCGGTATAGTTCTAGGAACTATCGAGGGTTCGAATCCCTCTCTCTCCTTTTGCTTATTGAATACGTTTGTTTCTTTCATTTTTATTTATTTTTTTTTTCTGTCCCTTATCTTTCTTTCATAAAAAGGAATGAATGGCTCGGCTAGATGGAATAACCGAGCCAGAACAGAAAAAAAGTAGAACAGGTATAAATAAGAAAATCTTAGTTAAGAGGGTTCATGTAAAGAACAGGTTCCAAATCACGATCGATTCCCTTTTCAAAACCTGCTGCAGCAGCTCGGGCTCTTCCTGCATGCCATAAATGGCCCACAAAAAAGAAGAATCCTAGAACAAAATGAGAAGTTGATAACCAACTTCTAGGAGAGACATAATTAACTGCATTGATCTCGGTAGCTACGCCACCCACGGAATTTAAAGAGCCTAAAGGAGCGTGGGTCATATATTCTGCTGAGCGTCGTTCTTGCCAAGGTTGTATGTCTTTTTTCAACCTACTCAAGTCCAAACCGTTGGGGCCCCTTAGAGGTTCTAACCATGGAGCACGAAGGTCCCAAAAACGCATAGTTTCCCCTCCAAAGATAACCTCCCCAGTTGGGGAACGCATTAGATATTTACCTAAACCTGTGGGTCCTTGAGCGGATCCCACATTAGCTCCAAGACGCTGGTCTCTAACTAGAAAAGTAAATGCTTGAGCTTGAGAAGCTTCTGGCCCGGTGGGTCCATAAAACTCACTCGGATAAGCTGTATTATTGAACCATACAAAACAACAAGCGATAAAACCAAAGACAGATAAAGCAGCTAAACTATAAGACAAGTAAGCTTCTCCAGACCATACAAATGCACGGCGAGCCCATGCGAAGGGTTTGGTTAAAATATGCCAAATTCCGCCAAATACACAAATAAAACCCAACCATACATGCCCACCAATTATATCTTCTAAATCATCTACACTAACAATCCACCCTTCTCCACCAAAAGGAGATTTTAGTAAATAACCAAATATAACACTGGGACTAAGGGTCAAATTGGTAATTTTTCTTACATCTCCCCCCCCAGGGGCCCAGGTATCATATACACCGCCAAAATAAAGAGCCTTGAGTACTAGAAGAAAAGCACCTAGACCTAACAAAATTAAGTGAATACCCAAAATTGTAGTCATTTTATTTCTATCTTTCCAGACATAACCAAAGAATGGAAAAGATTCCTCAAGAGTCTCGGGTCCCAGAAGCGCGTGATAAATGCCACCGAAGCCTAAGACTGCGGAGGAAATTAGGTGAAGTACGCCAGATACAAAGTACGGAAAAGTATCTAGAACTTCCCCCCCTGGCCCTACTCCCCAACCTAGAGTAGCTAAGTGTGGAAGTAAAATCAACCCTTGTTCATACATGGGCTTTTCTGGTACGAAATGGGCCACTTCAAATAGGTTCATTGCTCCGGCCCAGAATACGATTAATCCGGCATGAGCTACATGAGCTCCAAGCAGTTTACCGGACAAATTGATAAGTCTGGCATTCCCAGCCCACCAAGCAAAGCCGGTGGTTTCTTGGTCACGACCAGCTAAAACGAAAGTTCCATTAAAGAGCGTTTCCACGTGGTAGAACCTCCTCAGGGAATATAAGATTTTCATGAGGCTGATCCTGAGCTGCCATCCACGCACGAATACCCTCGTTTAAAAGAATATTTTTGGTGTAGAAAGTCTCAAATTCAGGATCTTCCGCTGCACGGATTTCCTGGGAAACAAAGTCATAGGCACGTAAGTTCAGAGCCAAGCCAACTACGCCAATAGCACTCATCCATAAACCGGTGACGGGTACAAATAGCATAAAGAAATGTAACCAACGTTTATTGGAAAAAGCAACACCAAAGATTTGGGACCAAAAGCGGTTAGCAGTGACCATTGAATAAGTTTCTTCAGCTTGAGTTGGGTTAAAAGCACGGAAGGTATTTGCACCATCACCGTCCTCAAATAGAGTGTTTTCTACGGTCGCTCCATGAATAGCGCATAGCAGAGCCGCACCTAATACTCCGGCAACTCCCATCATATGAAATGGGTTCAACGTCCAATTATGAAATCCTTGGAAGAAAAGGATGAATCGAAATATCGCTGCTACGCCAAAACTCGGCGCAAAGAACCAACCAGATTGCCCCAGTGGATAAATAAGGAATACAGAAACAAAAACAGCAATTGGACCAGAGAATGAGATTGCATTATAAGGCCGCAATTGAACAGACCGAGCAAGTTCAAATTGGCGTAACATGAAACCTATTAGTGCAAAAGCCCCGTGGAGAGCTACAAAAGTCCATAGACCGCCTAATTGACACCAACGAGTAAAATCTCCTTGTGCTTCGGGCCCCCATAGTAGCAACAAAGAGTGTGCTAAACTATTGGCAGGGGTAGAAACTGCTGCGGTTAAGAAATTACAACCTTCCAAATAGGAACTAGCCAATCCATGGGTATACCAAGAAGTTACAAAAGTTGTCCCTGTAAACCAACCCCCTAAAGCGAAATAAGCACAAGGAAAGAGCAATAGGCCAGACCATCCTACAAAAACGAAACGGTCCCTTCGTAACCAGTCATCCATAGTATCAAATAGATCATTTTCTTCTTTAGGAATTCTACCAAGGGCTATAGTCATAGTGATCCTCCTATTCAATTACTTCAACCATTTCCGAGCACCTCATATCACTTTCCAAGGCATATGATAGTTTTATTATCTGTGGACGATTTCTTTCTCGTTCAATGCCCTTTTTCAATGGTCTCGAAGAGAGAAATTTCCCATTTTTATCTATGGAGTCACAGTCACAACCGAGGTCGTGGTAAATCCATGAATTTGATTCGATTTGTTTTTCTTATACTATTTATTTGTTTTTCTTATACTATAGAAATAGAAATAAATTGTTTTTCTTATACTATAGAAAGAAATAAACCTTTGAATTCAGCATTATTCCAAGACTCCTATTTCAAAGTCTATCTTTTAAGGGAAAAATGCAAATAAAAGTAACCCTTCTTTTCCCATTCCCTCTCTATTGCATGGGTGGAAGAACTAAAATAATAGAGGATTCTGAAAAAAAAAAATGGACCTTCGAAATCCAATTTTATGTGTAGCGCAAAGGAGTTGCGATTTCTTCTTATTCCTATAGAACATCTAGTAACAAGAATATGAAATCGTAAATAGCGAAAAATTCTTGTCTTGCGCGGTCTAAGTCTAAGGAAATAAAAAAAATTCGCTTATACAATTTCATCTACATCGAATTTATATATCAGAATAGCGGATAGAGGCATCATTAAAGGAGTCAGGTCTACTTACTTTATGCTTCTTTCCAATTTTATGGTGGATTTGATAAGAACCCTTTTTGCTTTCTTGATAAATAATCGACAAAAAAAGCGTTTTTTTTATATAACCTGCTTGTTTTATTATAATTATAACAAGTCCTATATGGAAATGCCCGCTAAAGAGAAAATCTATTTGATTGTCTCTCGGCCAATATCGATTTTTAGAAAGAAAAAACAAGAATTTTCTTCTTTTTTTATTAACATTAAGAAAAAAGAATATAATTAAAATGGAATTGGCAATATAATTTTTATAGACTTTTGAAAGAAAAAAAAGGGGTTTTTTGCAACCGTTATTTCTTATTTCTTGCCTATATCATATCACGGAAACCTTTCGCTTTGGAACGTGGAGAGATGGCTGAGTGGACTAAAGCGGCGGATTGCTAATCCGTTGTACAATTTTTTTGTACCGAGGGTTCGAATCCCTCTCTTTCCGCTCCCTTGGATCATTTGGGACTTTCGAATTGGAAAGAATTCTGACCCCCGGATTTTCTCATAGATAAATGTACGAAACAAATCCAATAAGAAAAAAAAAAACTGAATTTTTACTCCTCGCGTCCAGGATTCCGTCCTGGGTCATTAGATAAGAATCCAAAGATAAAGAGTGAAACAAAGAATATCACTACTGTATAAACAAAAAGTTTGAGAGTAAGCATTACATAATCTCCAAGATTTTTTTTTAAGGAATAGATTACCAGTTTTTCCTTACCACACGGATCCACTAGGATGGTTTTTTTTTATACCTAAAAATGCAAAAAAGAATTCTTGAAAAAAATTGCAAGAATTCTTTTATAATAAGCACTCTTATCAATAGCAAAAATAGGGTTAGGTGGTTAGGTATTGTGTAGGTACCTTTAGGTACCTGCTCAACCTAGGTGCAGGGGAGTAGAAAGGCTGATCCAAATTTATTGCTGTAGCTACCCATTCAATGTAGAAGAATTTAAATTTTAGAATCGAAGGTTCATAATATAAAAATATAAAACTTCTCGGCTTTTACCCATTTTAAAATTTTTTTGGAATGAACACATCATTCAATTTGGCATACAGAGTACTAAAGATTTCATCGAAAACTTACAGCAGCTTGCCAAACAAAGGCTAATAGAAAAAAGAATAGAGGTATAACAGGCATAATATCCACGATTGGATTGAAAATAGCATAAGCTTCGGGTAATTTGGCAAAGAAAAAACTAGTAGGATAAAGAACAGAATTAAAACAGATACAGGTTAAACTAAGTATATTAGGCATAACAAGCATTTCATTCTTGTAGAGTAAATAATTGGATTTTTCTTGAGTTATTTTTTTAAGGGAAAGAAGGAAAAGGCAGATTCAAAATCTTTTTTCTTCGGACTTTCCCAAACACAAAATACCTCCTTGTATTCGCACTCTCAAATGAGAGTGGAATAAATTCGACTTTCATATAATATCTTAATAGAATTCCATGTAATGATCAATGCATTTTTTTGATTCTATATTATCCGCATGTGTAGAATACTAGCAAGAGAATATCCCTCCTTTTTTATGTAATTGAAATGGTATTGACGAATAACAAATAAACATACTAGTGTTTATTAGTGTCGCATAAAACCCGAAATGGGGCGTGGCCAAGTGGTAAGGCAGCGGGTTTTGGTCCCGTTACTCGGAGGTTCGAATCCTTCCGTCCCAGATTGTTTCTGATGAAACAAACGGTGAAATCATATAGTATTCCGTACGAGACAAAAGTTTATTAAAGAGAATAATGATATCTTATTCTTTCTCAGAAAACATAATAAAGTCTTAAGTCCAGTCAAATTGACTATCTTTATTTTCATGAAAAAATGGGATCTATCAAGCACATTCAGGATATGCCTCTACTATAAAATCACTTAGTCATATTTTTTTCTTCCTTTTGGTATTCGAGTTGAAGAAGTACGAGAATTCTATAACTACCAAAAACTTTCAATCTTTTCATTGGAATAGTTTATTTAGTTATTATAGTTAATTGTTTTTGGTACTGAAAAAATATATTACTACTAGAATTCTAATTCTAGTAATTAAATTAATTAAACTTTTTTGGAGGTTGATAGTTTATTTATTGAGGAAGAGTCAATCCTTCTTTTCTCACTTCAAGATTGATCATCTCGAGCCATCCGTTGAGGGTGGAAATTTAAGAATAAATAAGTTTTAAGCAAACTTGTTTAGTCGTCTTTTTCAAACTATGTTTCATTCATATGATAGAATTTTAATATGGGTTTAAATAAATTGGATCTTGGCGGAGGCTTCCCGGATAAATACTTACTTTCTTTTATCCATATTGCTCCATAGATAGCAAGTTTTAATTAGTATAAAAAAACTAAACCAATGACTATTCATGATTCCATCCATATTGGATCAATTCTCTATACCACTTTGCAATGAAAAGAGGAATGTTTGTTATGGTAAAACTTCGTTTAAAACGATGTGGTAGAAAGCAACGTGCGACTTGAAGGACATGATCGATTGTGGATTTTGCTATCCATCATTTTCCATAGTAATGAAAATGCTCTTGGCTCGACATAGCCTGTTCTATTCGTTCCGAACCAAATTTGCGCTGGGTTTAAGTAACATAGTACACGATGGAGCTCGAGAGGACAGAATTTTTTTTATCAAGGGAAAGAATCTAGGGTTAGTGAAAACTAATAAATTAGGCCAACTTTGTCAGTCTATCCTTAATATAGAAATAAATCGAAAGGTTAAAATAAGAAGAAAGTCCAATAAAAGTATATCAGAATCAATCCCTCTTATTAGATTTCTATAGAAGAGATAAATGCTTTATCGAAGGAAATAAGAAAAAAGGGTATGTTGCTACTCTTTTGAAAGAAAAAAATAGGAATTCCCGAAGTAATGTCTAAACCCAAGGATTTCACAAATCAAAGATAAAGGATTCCAGAACAAGTAAACACAATTTTCAATTGTCTCAACAACAGAGTTGGATTAGAATAAGGAATAAAAGTCAATTCGTTCGAAATGAGACAAAGAAAAGAGTTTAAAGACGACTCAAAAATTTTGGAAGGATTTTGCCTTCGAAGTTTGTCAGGCAAAATTAGCCCACTTGAGTCATGAGTATAAATGAAATTTGTTTTTTCTGTAAGGAAATTAATGCACGTCATAGTCTAATTTCTATTATTATCGACAGAAATTCGAATCATTTTCTCGAGCCGTATGAGGAGAAAACCTCATATACGTTTCTAGGGGGGGGCGTTGTTTATCTACATCTATCCCAATAAGCTGTCTATCGAATCGTTGCAATTGATGTTCGATCTCGAAGAGAAGGAAGAGATCTTCAAAAAGTAGGTTTTTATGATCCGATAAAGAATCAAACTTGTTTAAATGTTCCAGCTATTCTCTATTTCCTTGAAAAGGGTGCTCAACCAACAAGAACTGTTTATGATATTTTAAGGAAGGCAGAATTCTTTAAAGAAAAAGAAAGAACTTTGAGTTAATTGAAGAACTAAATGAATCAAAAAATAGGATAGGAGAAGATTATTAGTATTCCTAGTTGTCTAATTATTTAGACACAATTTACCTCTTTTTTAATCCTATTTGGATTTATATTATATCGTGCCAATCCAACATAAGCCCCTATTTTATTTACTTTTTCTATCTAATTTGTTTTCTTACCATTGTATTTCCATTGACAAAGGTCTATTGAACAAATAGAATTTGTAGATAGATGGGTCTCTTTATCCTCACTCCATATTCAATTTTTCCGCCTACACTTCGCTCAAATGATAAGGGTGTTCCTCTTGCATGTATTCTCATACAATATAATATATATTTTTTATAATATATATTTTTTGTTAATAAAAATCGCTAAAAATAAGGAGAATTTGGCCATCGTGATTAGGGTCGCTCTTTTTTTAACTTTACTTTAGTGGAATTTCACCGGACCTGTTCGTTTTGGCATTTGAGTGTTTTTCATGGTCGATAAAAAAAATCTTTTGATGTCTTGCTAGTTCAATGTTTTGACAGAAGCGCGCGGTGTAATTCCATTGATTTTTGGATTTCGATCGTATCTAAGATCCTTTTTTTATCTGGGTTGCTAACTCAATGGTAGAGTACTCGGCTTTTAAGTGCGACTATGATCTTTTACACATTTGGATGAAACAACAAATTCGTCCAGACTCTTGGTAGAGTCTAGAAGACCACGACTGATCCTCAAAGGTAATGAATGGAAAAAATAGCATGTCGTAATAAAATCAATCTTTTTTGAATGGAATCCAAAATTACGATTTTCTGGGTCTAATGAATAAATGGATAGAGCCTGGCTCCAATTCTGGTAAAATAAAAAGCAACGAGCTGAACTTCCTAATTGGAATGATTCCCCGCTCTAATTAGACGTTAAAAATAGATTAGTGCCGGATGCGGGGAAAGGTTGGGTTTTCCTATGAGTGGACCCTTTATTTTTTCTTTTTTTTTTAGAAATCCTAATTATTCTTGATTATGGATTGAATAAGGGATGTTATGGATTGAATGTGTAAAAGAAGCAGTATATTGATAAAGAGGCTGTATTCCAAAGTCAAAAGAGCGATTGGCCTGCAAAAATAAAAAACTTGTTCTGTTCTTTTTTTTTAATTAGAACAAACATAAACTAATTGGGTAGAAAAGGAGCAGAAAAAGATCTGTGGATTAGACTCCCTTTCTTTCCAGGGTTTGTATTAAAAATGCAACACCCTGTTCTGACCATATTGCACTATGTATCATCATTCGATAAACCGAGAAATGCTTCTTCTCTCTGATTCAAGTAGAAATACAAATGGAAAAATTCGAAGGGTATTCAGAAAAACATAAATCTCGTCAACAATACTTTGTCTACCCACTTCTCTTTCAGGAATATATTTATGCATTTGCCCACCATTATGGATTAAATGGTTCTGAACCTGTGGAAATAGTTGTTAGTTGTAATAACAAGAAATTTAGTTCACTACTTGTGAAACGTTTAATTATTCGAATGTATCAGCAGAATTTTTTGGATAACTCGGTTAATCATCCTAACCAAGATCGATTATTGGATTACAAAAATTATTTTTATTCTGAGTTTTATTCTCAGATTCTATCTGAAGGGTTTGCGATCGTTGTGGAAATCCCATTCTCGCTACGGGAATTTTTTTGTCTGAAAGAAAAAGAAATACCAAAGTTTCAGAATTTACGCTCTATTCATTCAATATTTCCCTTTTTAGAAGACAAATTTTTGCATTTGGATTATCTATCACATATAGAAATACCCTATCCTATCCATTTGGAAATCCTGGTTCAACTCCTTCAATACCGTATCCAAGATGTTCCATCTTTGCATTTATTGCGATTCTTTCTCAACTATTATTCGAATTGGAATAGTTTTATTACTTCAATGAAATCCATTTTTTTTTTTCAAAAAGAAAATAAAAGACTATTTCAATTCCTATATAACTCTTATGTATCAGAATATGAATTTTTTTTGTTGTTTCTTCGTAAACAATCTTCTTGCTTACCATTAGCATCTTCTGGAACTTTTCTGGAACGAATCCACTTTTCTAGGAAGATGGAACATTTTGGGATAATGTACCCTGGTTTTTCTCGGAAAACCCTATGGTTCTTTATGGATCCTCTTATGCATTATGTTCGATATCAAGGAAAGGCAATTCTTGCATCAAAAGGCACTTTTTTTTTGAAGAAGAAATGGAAATGCTACCTTATCAATTTCTGGCAATATTATTTCTGTTTTTGGACTCAGCCGCGAAGAATCCATATAAACCAATTAGCAAACTCTTGCTTCGATTTTATGGGGTACCTTTCAAGTGTACAAAAAAGTTCTTTGTTAGTAAGGAATCAAATGCTGGAGAATTCATTTCTAATAGATACTCGAATGAAAAAATTCGATACCATAGTCCCCGCTACTCTCCTCATAGGATACTTATCAAAAGCTCAATTTTGTACTGGATCGGGGCATCCTATTAGTAAACCCATTTGGACAGATTTATCAGATTGGGATATTCTTGATCGATTTGGTCGGATATGTAGAAATCTTTTTCATTATCATAGTGGATCTTCGAAAAAACGGACTTTGTATCGACTAAAGTATATACTTCGACTTTCATGTGCTAGAACTTTAGCTCGTAAACATAAAAGCACGGTACGAACTTTTATGCAACGATTGGGTTCGGCATTTTTAGAAGAATTTTTTATGGAAGAAGAGCAAGTTTTTTCTTTGATGTTCACCAAAACAACTCTTTTTTCTTTCTGTGGATCACACACTGAGCGTATTTGGTATTTGGATATTATACGTATCAATGACCTGGTCAACCCTCTTAATTAATCATTAGACGAAATTAAGAAACAGGAAAGGGTTGATAAATGATCAAGAAAAAACTTTTCTATTTTTCATTCTGAAATGTTCTTTTTATTATAATAAAGAGTAGGTGAATCAACTTACTAATTAAAAAAATTAGTAGAACTTCCTCTTTGGAATAGAAATTGGCTATTTCTACATAGGGAAAGTCGTGTGCAATGAAAAATGCAAGCACGATTTGGGGAGGGATTTTTCTCTATTGTAACAAGGAAGAATTATCTACTCCATCCGACTAGTTCCGGGTTCGAGTCCCGGGCAACCCATATAGAAAAGACCCATCAAAGTTTTTCACTTTGACTCACTTCATTTACAAATACAAAATTATTGGTTTGGTTAATTTAGTTATATGGATAGCTAATCTTTGGGCTGACTTGGTTGACATTGGTATATAGTCTATGTTATACTGTTAAATAACAAGCCTTCTATTATCTATATTCTAGTTAATACGTGTGCTTGGGAGTCCTTGCAATTTGAATAAACCAAGATCTTACCATGACTGCAATTTTAGAGAGACGCGAAAGTACAAGCCTGTGGGGTCGCTTCTGCAACTGGATAACTAGCACTGAAAATCGTCTTTACATCGGATGGTTCGGTGTTTTGATGATCCCTACCTTATTGACCGCAACTTCTGTATTTATTATCGCCTTCATCGCTGCCCCTCCAGTAGATATTGATGGTATTCGTGAGCCTGTTTCTGGTTCTTTACTTTATGGAAACAATATTATCTCTGGTGCTATTATCCCTACTTCTGCGGCGATCGGATTGCACTTTTACCCAATTTGGGAAGCTGCATCTGTTGATGAGTGGTTATACAATGGTGGTCCTTATGACTAATTGTTCTACACTTCTTACTTGGTGTAGCTTGTTATATGGGTCGTGAGTGGGAACTTAGTTTCCGTCTGGGTATGCGTCCTTGGATTGCTGTTGCATATTCAGCTCCTGTTGCAGCTGCTACTGCTGTTTTCTTGATTTACCCTATTGGTCAAGGAAGCTTTTCTGATGGTATGCCTTTAGGAATCTCTGGTACTTTCAACTTTATGATTGTATTCCAGGCAGAGCACAACATCCTTATGCATCCATTCCACATGTTAGGTGTAGCTGGTGTATTCGGCGGTTCCCTATTCAGTGCTATGCATGGTTCCTTGGTAACCTCTAGTTTGATCAGGGAAACTACTGAAAATGAATCCGCTAATGAGGGTTACAAATTTGGTCAAGAGGAAGAAACTTATAATATTGTGGCTGCTCATGGTTATTTTGGCCGATTAATCTTCCAATATGCTAGTTTCAACAACTCTCGTTCTTTACACTTCTTCTTGGCTGCTTGGCCTGTAGTAGGAATCTGGTTCACTGCTTTAGGTATTAGTACTATGGCTTTCAACCTAAATGGTTTCAATTTCAACCAATCTGTAGTTGATAGTCAAGGTCGCGTTATTAATACTTGGGCTGATATCATCAACCGTGCTAACCTTGGTATGGAAGTAATGCACGAACGTAATGCTCACAACTTCCCTCTAGACTTAGCTGCTGTTGAAGTTCCATCTATTAATGGATAAGGTTTTTCTGCTAACATATAAGAATTTTTGAAGACAGAAATACCCAATATCTTGTTCTAGCAAGATATTGGGTATTTCTGTCTTTATTTTGAATCTTTTTTTCTTCTTAATCTTTCTATTCAGAATTCAGTTAACGACGAGATTTAGTATCCTTTCTTGCATTTTCATAACTCGTGAAATGCCGAGTAGGCACGAATTCCCCCAATTTGCGACCTACCATAGGATTTGTTATGTAAATAGGTATATGTTCCTTTCCATTATGAATCGCGATTGTATGGCCAACCATTGTGGGTAGAATGCTAGATGCCCGGGACCACGTTACTATTGTTTCTTTCTCCTCCTTCATATTGACCTTTTCTATCTTTGCCAATAAATGATGAGCTACAAAAGGATTCGTTTTTTTTCGTGTCACAGCTGATTACTCCTTTTTTCCTTTTTAAAGAGTGGCATTCTATGTCCAATATCTCGATCGAAGTACGGAGGTCAGAATAAATAGAATAATGATCAATGGAAAAAAGAAAAAAATCCTTTAGCTGGATAAGGGGCGGATGTAGCCAAGTGGATCAAGGCAGTGGATTGTGAATCCACCATGCGCGGGTTCAATTCCCGTCGTTCGCCCATCGCATTATTGCAAATTCCAAAAATGCAATTTTCCATATTCCTAGTTACGTATTTACTTACGGCGACGAAGAATAAAACTATCGCTATATTTTTTCCTTTTCCTAGTTCTTCTTCCAAGCGCAGGATAACCCCAAGGGGTTGTGGGTTTTTTTCTACCAATGGGAGCTTTCCCTTCACCGCCCCCATGGGGGTGGTCCACAGGGTTCATAACTACCCCTCTTACTACGGGGCGTTTACCTAGCCAACACTTAGATCCGGCTCTACCCAAACTTTTTTGGTTCACCCCAACATTACCCACTTGTCCGACTGTTGCTAAGCAGTTTTGGGATACTAAACGGACCTCCCCAGATGGTAATCTTAAAGTGGCCGATTTACCCTCTTTTGCAATGAGTTTCGCTACAGCACCTGCTGCTCTAGCTAATTGCCCACCCCTTCCACGTGTGATTTCTATGTTATGCATGGCCGTGCCTAAGGGCATATCGGTTGAAGTAGATTCTTCTTTTCTCTCAAAAAACCCCTTCCCAAACTGTACAAGCTTCTTCCAAAGCATACGGCTTTCTAGATGTATATGACGATCTCTAGACAGATGGATCTTATATGAATCATATGATGAAGTACCACATGAGTGGATATATAGGAAAGGAATCACAATCTGCCGAATCGCTCATGTTATGATCTTCTATCATCCTAGGTCTCTGCGTATCCGGTCATCTGGCTTATGTTCTTCATGTAGCATTCAGATCGAATGACTCTATGAAATTACGTCGATACTTCCACATATTATGGGTAACGTAGGAGACATCCCTATTTTCCCCCGGGGGTCTTAATTACCACTGCTTAGCTTTCAATTTGCCTCTGACCATCAAGTTAAATGTGAATAACCCGTCCTCCTCTCTTTGAAACAAGGGGCGCTTCCGGTTCTGTGCGTGCTTCAAACAATTTTGTCTTCTCCATATTACCATATCTCTAGAGCCAATAATTTTCTATGAGGAACTACTGAACTCAATCACTTGCTGCCGTTACTCAACAGTTTTCTGTTGAGGTCTATCCCGTAGAGGTAGTCAATTGGATCAGTGATCGATTTCTAGGTTTCGTCGTAAACCTAATTGGTTACTTCCAATTACGTAAATCAATAGTTCAAACCGCACTCAAAGGTAGGGCATTTCCATTGATTATAGGAACTTTTGTACCAGAAACAATAGTATCTCCAATTATAGCCCCTCTGGGATGTAAAAATATATCTCTTCTCAACCATCCCCATAGTGTATGAGACAAATGTATGCATTTCGATTAGGGTCGTATCTATGGTTACGATTCTACCAGATATGTCTATTTGATTCCGTCGAAAATCTATTTTACGGTATAGGCGCTTATGACCTCCCCCTCTATGCCTTGCGGTAATGATTCCTCTGGAATTACGACCTTTACACAAACGGTGCCGTCCATGGATCAAATTATTTCGTGGATTGGATTTCACTTGCCTGTCTACGGTTCCCTTGCGTGTGCTCGGGATAGGTGTTTTGTATAAGAATGTTTCGCCGTATTATTAAGTATTCTCCTTTAGTTTTTTTCTCTATCTAGAAGTGGAATAGAATAACCCGGTTGAAGGTAATGATCATACGTCTGTAATGCATTGTATGGCCAGAATAGGTCCTATTCTTCTACCTTTTCCAGGTAGTCGATGGCTATTCACAGCTACCACCTTAACACCAAAGAAGAGTTCGACCCAATGCTTTATTTCTGTCTTAGTGAATCCCGATTCGACATTAAAAGTATATTGATTCTTTCCCAATAAACGAAGACTTTTTTCTGTAAATACTGCGTATTTGATTCCATCCATAAATCGACTTTCCCTCCTATGCTCTGAGTTCCAGTATCGATAAGAATTCGAGTTCTTATTGTTCTTATGTTATGGTATGAATATACCATACCAATTCGTTATGTATGGATGATGGATGAGATTCCATGGATAGAGAGCCAGTTCCAATAGACTTATGGAATGTTCCCGTTCGTGTGCATCCAGCAGGAATTGAACCCGCAAATTTACCAATTATGAGTTGGGCGCTTTAACCATTCAGCCATGGATGCTTAACAGGGATCATCGTACATCGTAAATAACCAATTTTCATATAGAAAGACATATCATAGAAAAATGAAATCGAAAATATTCCGAGATGGCAAATATTCGGAGATGACTATGAAAACACCTCTCTGATCCTCGAATTGAAAGAGAGATTGAGAGGGATCAAGAATCCTAATTCTCGCTATTTGGAATGGATCCAATTCTATTGAGTCTGACTCATAGTGATCATTCTCTTTAGCAAAGAATGACCTTGGTTATCAAAGGATTGAACAACCGGGATCCATTTACTTATGATACCTAGTTGGCATTGATAACAAGGATCTAATGAATTATGAGTTTAATAGATCCTCTTTAGCAGAAAGACGTATATTCCTTGCTCATTATCAGACAATCACTTATTCCCAAACCTCGTGTGGGACTAATCGTTTTCATTTACCATCTCATGGAAAACCCTTTTCGTTCCGCTTAGCCCTATCGGGTATTTTAGTGATAGGTTCTGTAGAACTGGACGATCCTATTTGGTCAAATACCTAACGAAAAATTACGATTTTCCTTTCATTAAGGTACGAGGGCTTCTTATTCCACAAGAACGAAAGCACCTATTCATTCTTTCATATACTAGGGGTTTTTACTTGGAAAAGACAATGTTCCATACTAAAGGATTCGGGTCCATAACACGAGTTCCAGTGCACTAGATCTTGTAGCACTTAGCAACGAAGCCCTATCCATTAGTATTCCACATAAGAAATCCATTCTAGAAAAAAATACAATTAGATTAGCTCTTCATAGACAAACTTGGGGTTTGCGAGCCAAGGTAAGATCGGCTCGGGATCATGGGACCCTTTTCTAGTCAGATAGGAGGGGCTCTTGTACAAAATAGACTTACTAAGTAATAACCCCATAGAATCTATCTATATAAAGATAAAGAGGCAATCGTGTCAGAAGCGGGTTTTTCTTTGGCCAAAAGGTACTTCGAACTTGGAACGAGCATGAGAGATTAACGAGACTTCTTTCTCTTTTGAGTTTTTCTGGCGGACCTGCCGCGCAAGATCTTTGGTCTTCCCCTGGAACCGATGAAAAAAAGTGGATCGCTTCTTATGTACTCGCTCAGAATGATTCTTCTCTATCTATAGTTCATGGCCTATTAGAAGTAGAAGGTGCTCTGGTGCAATCCTTACCGACAGAAAAAGATTGCAGTCAGGTTGATAATAGTCGAGTGACATTACTTCGTCGGTCCGAACTAAGGAATCTGTTAGAAATGTTTTGAAATGGATATTGTTCTCTCTTTGATCAGGGATTGCTATATGAAAAGAAGTGGAGTTTGAAAAGGGAACGGAATGCTCAAACCGGAACTGCTAGAGGAACGAATTTTCAATAGCATAACTTGGGCTCCTAGAATATGGCGCCCTTGGGACAATCTATTTGATTGCAGGGTTTTGTTCCGAAGCAAAGATATCCGCGGAGGCCGGTTCGTTCGTCCTATTCTGATATTCAGGACCAAGAGGTACTGGATTCTCTTTCGATAGGCCCTGAAAGGAGAAGAAAGGCTGAAATGCCAACGGACCTCTGTCTATTCTCTAATTCACCCGATCCGATAGTACCGTTTTTGGAACGTCCAGTGCCAAAGTCACTGAATGGGTAAGTCACCAATCCAATCCCTTTGACAAATCGGATGTCATATTAGATATCATATTCTATATATATAGAAATATCATAGATAGAATAGACATATAGAATTTTTGGTCGGCAAATTCGAAGGAATCATTGAGTGAAAAAGGAGCAAAGAATGACAAAAGACGAGACTCTACTAGTCTTCACTCTTGTGGTTTCCTCTTC
>NW_028259461.1:4269218-4284218 GCF_056163025.1 Triticum urartu | reverse complement strand
AATTTCTTCGTAGTGGCTCCGTTCCATGCCTCATTTCATAGGGAAGCCCAAAGTGGCTCTATTTCATTCTATTTCACTTCCTAGCACTTCCTATCATTTAATATCCATCCCTTTGGTCTTATTGACATAAGAGATGTCATTTATAGTCTATCTCTTTCTATATATGGAAAGTCAAGAAATTCTCATCGAAACATCGAGAAATTGTGCATATAGAAAACTCTAAAGAAAGAAAAAAAGGAGACCCATGCCATGATTTTCAAATCTTTTCTATTTAGTAGTCTAAGTTTCTCGATGAGGATAATTAATTCGGTCGTTGTGGTCGGACTCTATTATGGATTTCTGACTACATTCTCCATAGGTCCCTCTTAGATCTTCTTTCTCCAATCTTGGATTAGGGAAGAAGGAGATATTCGCGACTACTGGCGATTTCATTATGGGGCAGCTCATGATCTTCATATCGATCTATTATCCACCTCTGTATCTATTCTTTCTTAGCTAAACAGGTGGAAGATCTATCCAATTTGGTTATATTATATCATGGACTCGAAAAACGGATCTGAATTTGACTGAAATGCACGATCTTCACAGGTATCACTTTTCACGATACCTAAAAGGTGGAATAGCGATTTTCGAACCATTTCCTATAAGAGAATGGTTTCCATTACTTTGAGAAATGGATTCTTATATCAAACTATAGCTATTGCATTAAAGAAGAAAAGAAACTAATAGAAGTCGAAGACGCGGAATGATAGTGAATAGAGAGAAAGATTCTTCTGATTTTCTTGTTTCTATCTACTAGACGCCGTAGAGAATTGAGAATTTTCATGTCTTTCAATTCTCGTACTCGTAATTGGAAAGTTATGGAAGGAGACCCATCATTTTGCAATGAAAACAACATATAAAACTCTGGACAATTTCGAAATCAGGCCAAGCGTCTTAATACATATGCAAAAAAATTCATTATTGGCCCACCATTGATTAGAAGATTTAGCTTGTATGAATCGCTATTGGTTTGATACGAATAATGACAATCGTTTCAGTATGTTAAGGATACAGATGTATCCACAATTCATTTAGAGTTACTTAATAGTCTATTTCTTATACCATATCTCTATCCCGTGAAATTCTCGAGCCAAAAGATGGATGCATATGCTGTGTTTCATTTTGCTAAATGATATCAATTAAATGGTGTATCAATTCCATAAATTGCATATAGCAATAAATAAATCAGCAAAATTCTTTCTAATATTTTAGATAGAAGAAACATTTCTTCTATCTAAAATATTAGAAAGAATGTACCCTTCTATCCAAATCCAATTTGCATCGATAAAATAAATCCAAATTCCAGTAGTAGATGAATAATTGCAAATTTGTGTGTGTACGAGATTAGAATAACTTCAAAATAACTGACATAATTTTGTATTTTTCCTGATCAGAAAAATACATGAAAAAGAAAGGAGGTAGAAAAATTTTTGGATTTATGGTTAAAGAAGAAAAAGAAGAAAACAGGGGTTCTGTTGAATTTCAAGTATTCAGTTTCACCAATAAGATACGGAGACTTGCTTCACATTTGGAATTACACAAAAAAGATTTTTCATCGGAAAGAGGTCTACGAAGACTTTTGGGAAAACGTCGACGTTTGCTGGCTTATTTGGCAAAGAAAAATAGAGTACGTTATAAGAAATTAATCGGTCAGTTGAATATTCGGGAGCAGTAATTTAATCGTTCAAATTTTTTTCTTGTTTTATTATTTTTTTAGTAGTCTTATAGTAGTCTTAGATTTTTCATTTTGATGAGCCTCGCTTTGAGGAATTCATGGAATAATCCATTTTCATGGAATAATGAATTAAGGAAGAAAGGATATGAGTCTACCGCTTACAAGAAAAGATCTCATGATAGTCAATATGGGCCCTCAACACCCATCAATGCATGGTGTTCTTCGACTGATCGTTACTCTCGATGGTGAGGATGTTATTGATTGTGAACCCATATTAGGGTATTTACACAGAGGAATGGAAAAAATCGCGGAAAACCGAACTATTATACAATACTTACCTTATGTAACAAGGATATAGAGAGATTGTAGAAAGGGGATAGGATAGTTATTTTTGCAAGAGACTTGTTGTAAATTCCTTAACTTAAGAAAGAAAAAAGAATAAAAACACAGATACATAACATAAAAAAAAGAATAAATAAGACGAGATTCGACCTCCCCCTACATATTTAATTTCCTCTCCTATACAAAAACTAGCAAGACCCACTCCATTGGTAATTCCATCAATAACACCCTTATCAAAAAACTCCGTGAGTTCGGTTAACCCTCTTATACCGAGGGTAAAGACCCTAGTATAGAAAATATCTATATAACCACGATTATATGACCAACTGTATATATTTTTTTTTACTTGATCTAAAAATTCTTTTTTAGGATTTCCTTTGTAAAAAGAGTTTATTAAATCCAAATTCTGAAAAAAAGAATAAGCGGATCCATAGAAGATATATGCTATGAATAAACCAAAGATAGCTAGACTTACAGAAGAAATTGCATTAGTAATAAATTCATATGAATTTACAAAAGAATTAGAACTTTCCTGGGTAAAGTTTATTGAGGGAGTTAACCACTTTGATAATATGGTTAACTCTGCTATTCCATTACCAATTCCTCCATTATCAAAAGAGATTCCTATGAATCCAATGAACAAAGTGAAAAGTAGTAATATAAGAAGAGGAAATAACATAGTATTTCCCGTTTCATGCGGATAGGCAAAAGTTTTTTTAGCCCCAAAAGACGTAGTAAAGGATCCTATCCTATTTCTTGTATTACCTTGAATTTTTGGTATATTTTGTGAAAAAAAAGAAACTCCACTCTTCGTTGTTGATAAAACGAAATCCCTATTCACTCCTTTGGGTATCCTTTTTCCCCATAAGGATATTGAATACAAGGAACTCTCTTTAGTGCTACTGTAATTTTGAAAATGAACACGCAAATACCCATCAAATGTAAGTAAATATATCCGAAACATATAAAAGGCAGTTAATCCTGCAGTAAAGGAGGCTATTATTCCAAAAAAGGGCGAATACAACCAACTATTACTAAGGATTTCATCTTTGGACCAGAAGCAAGCAAGAGGTGGAATACCACAAAGAGAAAGTGTACCCCATAAAAAAGTAGTTCTTGTGATTGGAATGTATTTTCTTAAACCGCCCATAAGAACCATATTTTGACTTTTATCTGGTGAATATCCAACAAGAGGTTCCATTGAATGAATAACGGATCCGGATCCCAAGAACAATAAAGCTTTTGAATAAGCATGAGTGATCAAATGGAATAAAGCAGCTTGATAAGAACCTATACCTAGAGCTAACATCATATAACCCAATTGAGACATTGTAGAATAGGCTAAGCTTCTTTTAATATCTCTCTGAGCAAGAGCTAAAGTAGCTCCTAAGAATAGTGTTATTGTACCTACTAAAGAAATAAAACTCATTATCAAAGGTAAAGATATGAAAAGAGGAAGAAGTCGAGCTAGAAGAAAAATTCCCGCAGCAACCATAGTTGCTGCGTGTATAAGAGCCGAAATAGGAGTGGGCCCTTCCATAGCATCGGGTAACCATACGTGAAGAGGGAATTGTGCGGATTTCGCAACTGCACCAAGGAATAATAAAAAAGCACACAAAGTAGTAAGTAAAGAGTTAATTCCATTATTAGGAATCCAGTTATTAGCTATTTTGAACAAATCCCTAAACTCTAAACTACCTGTTATCCAAAAAAAACCTAAAATTCCTAATAATAGACCAAAATCCCCTACACGATTAGTTACAAAAGCTTTTTGACAAGCACTCGCTGCGATTGGTCGTGTAAACCAAAAGCCTATCAATAAATAAGAACACATTCCCACGAGTTCCCAAAAAAAATAAATTTGTATCAAATTGGAGCTAGTAACCAATCCCAACATGGAAGTATTGAAAAAACTTATATAAACAAAAAATCTCAAATATCCTTCATCGTGAGACATATAACCATCACTATAAATAAGAACCAGGATTCCTACAGTAGTAATTAGTATTAACATAATAGAAGTAAGTGGGTCAATCAAGTATCCAAATTCTAAAGAAAAATCATTATTGACGGTCCAAGACCATAGATATTGATAGATCGAACTTCCATTTATTTGTTGAATAGACAGTTGAACTGAGAATACCATAGCTATACTTAAGAGTAAAACACTAGGAAAAGCCCATATGCGACGAAGATTTTTTGTTGCTGTCGGAATAAGAATAAGGCCAAATCCCATTGACATAATAACTGGAAGTGGGAGAAGAGGGATTACCCATGCATATTGATATGTATGTTCCATAAGAAAAGAAATTGCAATTTTTACTTCAATTTTTACTTCAATTTTTCTATAAAATTGTTTCCGATTCACCAAACCAATTCTTATCTCTTTCTGAAAGAATAAATAAAAAGAATAAGAAAAAATACTGAAATTCTTAATTTTTCCAAAATTTATCTCATTGAAATAATTAAAAATTAAGAATGGGTTTAGTTGGTTAAATTAAAAAAGTTAATAAAATAACTAGGTAACGAAGTTATTTTATTAACTAAATAAAGATATTTATAAAAATAAAAAAAAAAAAGTGGAATCATTTTACTTTCTATTCATAATTCATTTTTATATTTCTTTAAAACAAAGATGAAACAGCTCTCTTGTTCCATAATTAACTGATTGAGTGAATTCCAATGAAAACCTATGTTTATAAGAAATTATCGAATAGTCCTTACTTCATATAGAACTAAAATTCTAATGACTATAAATTACCTAAGTTTTAGAATGTCTTGTTTAAGAGACTCAGTATTTTTTGTTTTGATTGGAATTCCTTTCCTTTATGGAATACCATTCTGAACTTAATTAACTATTTTCATTTTCCCTTCTTTTTATCCCCCCGTCTTATCTTATATGGGGGATAGGCTTCCATACCATATATCTATATATGGAGTATACTTGATATATAAATAGATATAAATAGATTTAAATGAGAAACCCTTCTATATATTCTATATTATTAAAAAAAAAGTATAAAATATATAAAGAAAAAATGTTAAAAAATTCTTGTTGTCTTATCCGCATTAGACAAAATGAAGTAAAAAATAATTCAAAATTTAAGTATCTTTCAGTATCTAAGTATAAATACTAATAAAAAGAAGAAAGAAGGATTGATTTGCAGCAATAGATGTCTTTCACATACAACTAGAAAAAAGTAATTTCCTTTTTGAATGGCAGTTCCAAAAAAACGTACTTCAATGTCAAAAAAGCGTATTCGTAAAAATATTTGGAAGAAAAAGACTTATTTTTCCATAGTACAATCTTATTCTTTAGTAAAATCAAGATCATTTTCGAGCGGTAATGAGCATCCAAAACCAAAGGGTTTTTCTGGGCAACAAACAAATAATAAGATTTTGGAATAATATGAATTGACTTATCAAAAAAGAATTCCAATTATTTAATAATTTGGATTCTTCTTTGAATGTACTTTTATGTGTCGAATTACTCGGTACAATATTCTTAGAACAAAAAACCCCTCTTATCTTATATATACAAGAAAAAAAAAGTTTTGTTTGGTATACTGTGTGCTAAGTATTCTTTTCCTATCAATGAACTTTTCATAATTTTCCTAATAGAATCCTCATATTCTATTAGGAAAATTATGAAAAGTGGAGTATTCTTACAATAGGACTTACAACTTCCACCTATCTTCTCCAAAATCATAAGGTTAGTAAATCTTATTAATAAGAGCATAAAGACTTTCATTCTAGAAATTTTTAAAAAATCCAAAAAGCCTTTTCTATTTATCCATTTTATTTTAATTTCATCATTAAATAGAAACCCTTTTGGATTTTTTTCATTGTATTGAAAGAATTTTCAAAATGTAAAGGGGAAATTAATTAGAAAAAATTAGTTCTATAATTGCAAGTTAGAAAAAAGAAGTTCCAACTCTTTCAAGCAGTGTTTGTGTTTCTATTGGGCAAAGCAAGAGTTTATTGTAAAAAAAAAAAATGGAAACGATACTACCAAACGAAGTCTATTTTAATGAAAACTCTAATGTTCCTAAATTTTATGGACTTTCCCAATATCGACGATTCCCAAGATAATAGCTATTATTCTTTTAAGTTACCTATTATTTGAAGTTAGCCGCCATGGTGAAATTGGTAGACACGCTGCTCTTAGGAAGCAGTGCTCAAGCATCTCGGTTCGAATCCGAGTGGCGGCATTCTTGAAAAAGAATACAATAGATTAGAAATCAATTCGAAATTTACAATTTTGTAATGGGACCTTCCCCTTATGCTATTTGCAACTTTAGAACATATACTAACTCATATCTCTTTCTCAACGATTTCAATTGTGATTACGATTCATTTTATAACCTTATTAGTTCGTGAACTTGGAGGATTACGCGATTCGTCAGAAAAAGGAATGATAGTTACTTTTTTCTCTATAACAGGATTCTTAGTTTCTCGTTGGGCTTCCTCGGGACATTTTCCATTAAGTAATTTATATGAGTCATTGATCTTCCTTTCATGGGCCCTGTATATTCTTCATACCATTCCTAAAATACAGAACTCTAAAAATGATTTAAGCACAATAACTACGCCAAGTACTATTTTAACGCAAGGCTTTGCCACATCGGGTCTTTTAACTGAAATGCATCAATCCACGATACTAGTACCTGCTCTACAATCTCAGTGGTTAATGATGCATGTCAGTATGATGTTATTAAGCTATGCAACTCTTTTGTGCGGATCCTTATTATCTGCCGCTATTCTAATCATTAGATTTCGAAATAATTTCCATTTCTTTTCTAAAAAGAAAAAAAATGTTTTAAATAAAACATTTTTCTTTAGTGATATTAAATATTTTTATGCAAAAAGAAGTGCTTTAAAAAGAACCTCTGTCCCTTCATTTCCAAATTATTACAAATATCAATTAACGGAGCGTTTGGATTCTTGGAGTTATCGTGTCATTAGCCTAGGATTTACCCTTTTAACCGTAGGTATTCTTTGTGGAGCAGTATGGGCTAATGAGGCCTGGGGATCCTATTGGAATTGGGATCCTAAGGAAACTTGGGCATTTATTACTTGGACCATATTCGCAATTTATTTACATAGTAGAACAAATCCAAATTGGAAGGGTACGAATTCTGCACTTATAGCTTTGATAGGATTTCTTATAATTTGGATTTGTTATTTTGGTATAAATCTATTAGGAATAGGCTTACATAGTTATGGTTCGTTTACATTAACACCTAAATGATTACATAAAATAAAACCTTCATGAAATGAAGGTTTTTACTTTTATGTTTTATTTGAGAACCCCTTGAACGCCTTATCAAAGGGTTCTCAAAAATTCGAGATAGATCTAATTATACTTTTTTACTTATTTCTGCATTATATACTTTTTTACTTATTTCTGCATTAATAGAGCAGACGAGTAAAAAAAAGCAAACCTATTTAGGATAATAATTGGATAAGAGAGCCTCTACCCTGTCAACGGATAGGGAGAGAACAAAATCTGGATAAATACCAATTCCTATTACTGGTAAAAAGATACAGATTAAAATAAAGAGTTCTCGTGGTCCAGAATCCACAAAATTTGCGTTTGGAACATTAAATAGCTTGTATCCATAGAACATCTGGCGTAACATAGATAATAAATAAATAGGAGTTAATATCATTCCAATTGCCATTACAAAAGTAATTAGTGTTTTTGGCATTAACAGAAATTTTGGACTAGTAATTAGTCCAAAAAATACTACTAATTCTGCGACAAAACCACTCATTCCTGGTAAGGCAAGAGAAGCCATTGAAAAGCTACTAAACATGGTAAAAATTTTAGGCATTGGGATAGATATTCCCCCCAGTTCTTCGAGATAAACAAGACGCATTCTATCAGAAGCGGTTCCTGCCAAGAAAAAAAGTGTAGCACCAATAAATCCATGGGATAATATTTGTAAAATAGCTCCATTGAGTCCAATGTTGGTTATGGAACCAATTCCTATAATTATGAAACCCATGTGAGATACAGAGGAATAAGCTATTCTTTTTTTGAAATTTCGTTGACCAAGAGAAGTTGAAGCTGCATAGATTATTTGGATCGCTCCTATTATTACTAACCAGGGCGAAAATAGATAATGAGCATGAGGTAACAATTCCATGTTGATCCGAATCAATCCATATGCTCCCATCTTTAATAATATTCCCGCTAAAAGCATACATGTACTATAATGTGCTTCCCCATGGGTATCTGGTAACCACGTATGTAGGGGTATAATCGGCAATTTGACAGCATAAGCAATAAGGAAGCCAAAATATAAAAGTATTTCCAAGGTTGCAGGGTATGATTGATTAATTAATCTTTCCAAATCTAATCCTGGTTCGTTGGAACCATATAAGCCCATACCCAGAACTCCGATTAAGAAAAAAATGGAACCGCCTGCAGTATACAAAATAAACTTTGTAGCTGAATATAGACGCCTCTTCCCCCCCCACATGGATAAAAGTAAGTAAACAGGAATTAATTCTAACTCCCACATGATAAAAAAAAGTAAAAGGTCTCGCGAAGAAAATAATCCTATTTGACCACTATACATTGCGAGCATCAGGAAATAGAATAATCGCGAATTCCGTGTAATTGGCCAAGCTGCTAAAGTAGCTAAAGTAGTGATAAATCCTGTCAATAAAATAGATCCTAATGAAAGTCCATCGATTCCCAATCTCCAGTGGAAATCGAAGACATCTATCCATTTATAATCCTCCTTTAATTGGATTAAGGGATCCTCCAGTTGGAAATGATAACAGAACGCATAAGTCATTAGAAGGAATTCTAATAAACAAATAGATATAGTATACCACCTAACGACTTTGTTTCCCTTATGAGGTAAAAAGAAAATTAATGAACCTGCAAATATCGGCAAAACAACAAGTATTGTTAACCAAGGAAAATAACTCATGATAAAGTGATAAAGACAAGATACGTTTTGACCAGAAAAGCCCGTGCTCGATTATTTCGAGCACAGGCTTCTTCGGTAAAGAGGAATCAGACGATTCGAGTGAAGTTTTTTGTAACGTATCAATAAGATAGAGCCATGCTACGTGTTGTTTCAGGCCCTAAATAAACGCGGACACTTAAAAAATCTGTCGGGCAGGCAGATTCACATCTCTTACAACCCACACAATCTTCGGTTCTCGGCGCGGAAGCAATTTGCTTGGCTTTACATCCATCCCAGGGTATCATTTCTAATACATCTGTTGGACAAGCTCGTACACATTGAGTGCATCCTATACATGTATCGTAAATTTTTACGGAATGTGACATTGGATCTATAAATTTTTCTTTTCAACATAAAATTTTTCGATCTGGTAAAAATGAAATTAGTACTATAATGAGTCATATGTATTGTAGACACCAGACGAAGCAATGGTTTATCCAAACTTCAAAAAAAAAAATCTATTTTTTAATCTGTTTGTGAGAAAGCGTGAAGAGAGCCAAGAGACTTTAATTTTGGATTTCAACAATAAATAAGAAATAAGAAAGAATTTTACGAATTGTACAGACGAATTCGAATTAGCCAATAAATTGGCTATCGTCTTTTCAATATAAATTATTGCAATATTCAAATTGCAATATCAATGAATTACAAATACAAAAATTCATTTAAGTGAAAAAGAATACTATGCAATAATCTACTAAAAAAAATGGATATTCTCAAATAATACTAAGAAAATAGTATTGATTTCTATTTATTTTAATATGTGCGCCTTTGTTTAGAGGATTCTATGTCTAATTATTCAAAAGTCTAATTATTCAATAAATTAGATTGATTGATACGAGTGGATTTCCTATTACGATGGATGGAAGAAAGAATGGATAGTCCAATAGCGGCTTCAGCAGCTGCAAGGGCTATAACAAAAATTGCGAAAATATCTCCTTTTAATTGGCGACTATCAAATAGATCAGAAAATGTTACGAGATTTAGATTAATTGAATTCAGTATAAGTTCAAGACATATTAGAGCTCTAACCATGTTTCGGCTTGTGATCAATCCATAGATACCAATCGAAAATAAATAGACACTCAAAAAAAGTACATGCTCAAACATCATTAACTAACTCCTTATCAATCTCGATTCATTTCAATATGAGGGCAAGAATTGAACCGATTCAATTAATTACAATAGAACAATTACACAACAAAAGAAAAAAAAAAAAAAAAAAAAGGAGGTATTTGTTGGCAGTAGATGGATTTTACTAAATCAAAATTGTGATTCTTTAGTTATTTATTTTAGATTTGCAATTCTTATAATTTGTACTTTTTCTAAGTTTTCTTATTGCCGAGCCATAGTAATTGCACCTATTAAAGAAACTAGAAGAATTATGGAAATGAGTTCAAACGGAAGATAAAAATCGGTTGCTAAATGAATTCCAATTTGTTGAACATTATTTATGAGACCCTGTTCTACTATTTGGTTTGATCTTGTAGTCCAAAGAATTCCATACCACGACGTATCTGGGATAGTAGTCATTAGTGAAAAAACAATAGTTATACAAACGAGTGAAGTGAACCCATCTCCAATAGTCCAATAATTCTTATCTTTAGACCATTCTGAGCCATTTACGAACATTACAGCGAATATGATCAAGACATTTATGGCTCCCACATAAATAAGAAGTTGTGCGACAGCTACAAAGTAGGAATTTAATAAAAAATAGAATAAGGATATACAAACAAGAACTAATCCCAGCGAAAAGGCAGAATAAATGGGGTTGGTAAGTAATACTACTCCTAGACCCCCTAGTAGAAGAACAAATCCCCCAAATAGCATAAGAATCTCATGTATTGGTCCAGGTAAATCCATTATGGATAAAAAGAAATTAATAGTATAAAATTTTTCATGAACTGACTAAAACTAAAGGATTCAAGGAAGGAAAAAAGGATTAGGGTATTTTTTTGTGTATAAACTTATAGTTATAAATTATATTATATCACGAAAATCTAGTCTGATTTAAAATAAGAAATAATTTCCAATAAGCAGTAGTTTTTCGTTTTTCTTTATAGTTTAATTTTAAAGTTTAATAAAGAATTATTAGATTTTTATAACAGAAAGACAAAATCAAAGTTTAGTAATCAGTAATCGTTCTTGAATTCGAAGATTTTTCTTTGTTTATTTTACTTTCAGACGAATTCCTAATTGTTTGAATTGTGTAATCTCCCATTATGGAGATTGGTAACCGACTTAAAGCAATTTGATTGTAATTCAATTCATGACGATCATAGGTAGAAAGTTCATATTCTTCAGTCATTGATAAACAGCTTGTTGGACAGTACTCAACACAATTGCCACAAAATATACAAACTCCGAAATCAATACTATAATTAAGCAATTGTTTTCTTTTAATATCCTTTTCAAATCTCCAATCCACAACGGGTAAATCTATCGGACATACGCGAACACATACTTCACAAGCAATACATTTATCAAATTCAAAGTGGATTCGCCCTCGGAAACGCTCTGGTGTAATTGATTTTTCATAAGGGTAGTGAATCGTTATAGGTAAACGATTTGTGTGGGATAAGGTAGTTATGAAACTTTGACCTATGTACCTTGTAGCACGTATTGTTTGTTGACCATAACTCATGAACCCAGTTACCATAGGGAACATATTCATTCTAAATATCTATGAAAAAGATATGTTTCTTTCTCTTGTTTGAGAGAGCTTTTGTGTTGAAAATATTCTTACTATTATTGTATTATCTTATTTATAGTGAAACAAGTTGAGAAGAGGTTGTTAATAAGAGATTGCCCAGGGAAATAGGTAAAAGAAATTTCCATCCAAGATTTAATAACTGATCCATTCTCATCCTCGGTAAAGTCCATCTTATTGTGATAGAAATGAAGAGAAATAAATAAGCTTTAGTTAATGTAATAAATATACCCATTGTCATTTCCAAAATTCCAACTGCTTTATTCATTTGGAAAAAATCAAAAAAGGATATATAGGGAATAGATAAATTCCACCCGCCCAAGTAGAGAACTGTTACAAATAAAGAAGAAACTAATAAATTTAGGTAAGAAACAAGATAAAATAAACCATATTTGATACCGGAATATTCAGTTTGGTAACCTGCTACTAATTCTTCCTCCGCTTCTGGTAAATCAAAGGGTAATCTTTCACATTCTGCCAAAGAAGAAATTAAAAAAACCAGAAAACCTATAGGCTGACGCCAAATATTCCATCCAAAAAAACCGTATTTTGACTGTGCTTCAACTATATCAACTGTACTTGAACTGTTAGATAATCATAGTCGGTGATAACATCACAGTTCCCACCGCTATTTCAAAACCGTACATGAAACCTTAGCTTCATACGGCTTCTCTATGATCAGAAAAAGGAAAGGACTGTTTTGTTCCTAGCCCCGGGGGCGTAGATAGAATTAGATAAAATAAAATAGATTTGAAAGTCCTAAATTAGACCAAAGGAATTCCGTCTGCTAGAATAAGAAAAAGCGCTTCCGAATTGATCTCATCCTTTATAATATAATGAAAATTTTTCTTTGTTCAGTAATAACTTAATCTTGGAATAAAACACTTGTTACTTGTTATAGGAATTCAATTAATAAATGGAAAGAGTTGGGTATTAGTTCATGAGCAATTCTGCATGAATATGGATAGAGGAAGGAAATAATGAAAATTTTTTCTAGTGCACTCCATATCTTTTTTACTATTCTTCTTTCCCCAGGGAGGGGGTATTTAAAAAGAAAAAATGGATAAAGGGTTAATTCGTTCTTGATAGCCATTTCCTTAACAAGTGAATGGGAACATACTCTGGATCGGAATCCGAAGAAAGTACTACTTGATAATTTCTACAAATTGCAAGTCCTTATTATGATTCCTTTTATGGGCAAAAATCTCTAATGTTTTAGATTTTCCATTACTAATCCTTTATGTACTTTAGTGTTCCTAACCCTTCACTAACTTTTGGTGGATTCTTCTTATGGATTATTAAGTTATAGTAATAACTAGGAGTATTCTAGTAATGGAATTCCATATCGTGAATCCTTTATTCTTGGCCGCTTCAAGATATGATGACTAATTAAAAAATATCAACCTTGGGATAAAGAGTTTACACTGCTTATGTTTACTTCCACTTTTTTCTTGTACGTAGGAAATGAGATTTTTTCTTTTTACTACAAATTTATAAGCTGTTTTGTTTCACTCATATAGCTATCTAGTTTAACTTACCAACCCAAATACTAAATAAGAAAAGGAATATAAATAGTTAATGGATTTTATAGGAAAAAGATCTATTTTAACGAATCACACGTAGAGATATTGCTAGCACACAAAAAGTTAATGGTATTTCATAACTAATGGATTGAGCAGCAGCTCGTAGACCGCCTGAAAAAGAATATTTATTATTTGAGCTATATCCTGCCATAAGAAGACCAATAGGAGCTATACTTGAAATGGCAATCCATAAAAAAACACCAATACTAAGATCGGCTAAAACAAAATGATATCCCAAAGGGATAACTAAAAAACTTAATAAAACTGATATGACTGCTATAGAGGGTCCAATGCTAAATAAAGAAATATCTCCTCGGGATGGCAGAATATCTTCTTTAAAAAGTAGCTTAGTCCCATCTGCTATAGCTTGAAGCAGGCCCAGGGGGCCAGCATATTCAGGACCAATACGTTGTTGTATCGACGCAGATATTTCTCTTTCTAACCACACAATTACGAGTACCTCTATTGTTATTCCCAAAAGGAGGGTCAAAATGGGTAGAATCGATATCAGTCCATAGACTTCTTTTAATAATTCCAATTTCGAAAAAGAATTGATAGTTTCTACCTCTACCCTATCTATTATCATTTCAACGATCAACTTCCCCCATAATGATATCTATACTACCTAATATCGTCATGATATCAGCCAATTTCATTTTTTTAACTAGCTGAGGAAGAATTTGCAAATTAATAAACCCGGGTGGACGGATTTTCCATCTCCAGGGGAAAAGGCTATCATCTCCTACTAGATAAATCCCTAATTCACCTTTTGGGGCTTCTACTCTTACATAAAGCTCTTGTCTTGACAATTCAAAATTGGGCGAAGGTTTTTTACCAAGAAATTTATACTCAAAATCATTCCATTCAGAATTATTTTCTTTCTTAAAGCGTCGGACTTCTAAATTTTCATAAGGTCCTCCAGGAATTTTTTCTACAGCTTGTTGAATTATTTTGATGGATTCCCTCATTTCACCAATTCGTACTAAATAGCGAGCTAACGAATCCCCTTCTTTTTGCCATTGGACTTTCCAATCAAATTGGTTGTAAGACTCATAAGGATCTACTTTACGAAGATCCCATTGTATTCCAGAAGCTCGTAACATCGGTCCCGATAAGCCCCAATTTACTGCTTCTTCTCCGCTAATAAAACCTACTCCTTCAACTCGCTCTAAAAAAATTGGATTCTGTGTAATAAGTTGTTGATATTCAACAACTCCGCGTAAAAAATAATCACAGAAATCTAAACATTTATCGATCCATCCATAAGGTAGATCGGGGCGGCTACTCCTCCGATGCGAAAGTAATTGTGCATCATTCGCATACCTGTAGCAGCTTCAAATAGATCATATATTAATTCTCTCTCTCTAAAAATATAGAAAAAAGGAGTCTGTGCGCCGAGATCCGCCATAAAAGGTCCAAGCCATAGCAAGTGAGAAGCTATCCGGCTTAATTCTAACATAATTACCCTAATATAGCTGGCTCTTTGTGGTATTTGAATATTCTCCAAGAATTCTGGTGCATTTACTGTTATTGCTTCTGTAAACATAGTAGCTAAATAATCCCACCTTGTTACATAAGGTAAGTATTGTATAATAGTTCGGTTTTCCGCGATTTTTTCCATTCCTCTGTGTAAATACCCTAATATGGGTTCACAATCAA